>NC_143030.1:12772092-12802092 GCF_057628025.1 Oncorhynchus mykiss
TTCATAAAATAATTGGCTCTCCACAGGTTAGATTTTTACTTTTGAAGCCAGGTAAGACATGTCTCATTAACATGAAGTAAAATGTTTGGATTCCAACAATTAAGTGTACGTTTCTAAAAATGCATCGTGCCTCCAGCTCATTGCAACGTGGTGTGTGTACGATGCGCTGAAGCCTACCATTGTCTTGGAAATACACTTCAATTATCAGTCCAAAAATCTATTATTAAAAATAAAACATTTTAAAAAAAGAAGCTGTTTTTAAAATCGTGGCTAATCAAAACTGTTTTTAAACACACGATTGCATTTCTTGTTGAAATAAAAGCATGTTTCAGTCCAGCAGTAATGAATGAGGTGTTTGAGGAGCTGTAGGAGCCAGCAGCTGTCCCGCTGTCTGACAGCGGCTCTGTGTCTGTACGCTCAGTGTGTGTGATGAACATAACGACTCACGAAAATACCCAGAAGGCAATTTAATTCCACAAAATGTATGCAAATGCCCCTATAGCATAACCGGTCAAATATATATACATCGACTGGTATTTCCATCTACGAAAAGGCTAAAAAAAAACATATTATACAATGGGATTATTTTATTTTTTATTGGACAATTGGGTAGTGGCAGTTAACACATTTGTTTTGGTGAGCGGGGGGGGGCAAAAGCAGGCTATTACCGGCTAACGGAACTCTTAGCACACACGCTCAAAGCACAGCAATCACAGTCTTGGCTAGAGTCCATCTACTGCAGCTGGACGGGCTGTTATCGACAAAATAACATCACCTGCTTCTCCGGTGAGAGACAGACAGAGACAGACGCACAACCACTCACCAGGTGTTGTACAGGCATGGGCGCGGGGGCCATGGGAACAGGGTTCCAGGCCGTGGTGCTGGTCATGGTCTTGCTCTGCCAGTTGTGTCCCCCAGTTAGTCTCTTCTCTCCAGACTGGCTCCACTGCATGTCTGGCCTGAACACCGGGGCACACAGAGACAAAATACACCGTGCAAAAACACCACACTCGTTAATCAACTGTCACTATATCCTATTTGTGACAATCCGACGGCAGCGGTTATAAACAGATATAAAAAGGCATGTCTATAACGTCGTTAATATATTGCAGCTAAAGCTCTTCACTGTGTCGTCGCAGACGGGCAAGCTGCTTTAGTTTCTGGTTCGTTTTTCAACGTATTTGAGAAGCACAGAAGCTCTGGAGATGGGTGGGTCCCTAACACAGGTCCGTGGGATGGCAGTCCGTCTCGGGAAACCACTGCAGTGGTGTGTCCCAAAACTACATTTACATGCTACGTAGCAAACTATCCAGAGTGTTGATTAACGCCACATGATGGTTTTATCATTAAAAACATCAGACTATTTTAGTGACTTTTCTTGGTGTACCTTCTATCCCTTTCTCTCCCCGATTTCGTGAAATCCAATTGGTAGTTACAGTCTTGTGACCAGAAGTCTTAGTTTACAGTCTTGTCCCTTACGGACTCGGGAGAGGTGAAGGTCGAAAGCCATGAGTCCTCCTCAACCCGACCCTGCCAAGCCGTACTGCTTGCTTAACCTGGAAGCCAGTCGCACTAATGTGTCGGTGGAAACACCGTACATCTGGCGACCGAAATCAGCTTGCAGGCGACCGGCCCGCCACAAGGAGTCGCTAAAGTGTAATGGGTCAAACCCTCTCCTAACCCGGACGACGCTGGGCCAAACCCTCTCCTAACCCGGACGACGCTGGGCCAAACCCTCTCCTAACCCGGACGACGCTGGGCCAAACCCTCTCCTAACCCGGACGACGCTGGGCCAAACCCTCTCCTAACCAGGACGACGCTGGGCCAAGACTATCACTTATTTTAGTAGTGTGTTTTATGTCCAGAAGCAGTCTACTGTGTGTTATCAGCACTGCCTGCCTGGGACTGGAGTACAGTAGGATGGCAGACCGCCATAGCCCTCTATTGTCTAGGGAAAACGCTGCAGTAGTCTGGCTCTACATCACATCCACACACACTTACTTCTTGGCTGGGGCTCCTCCGAACTGCAGATCTGAGGGGAGAGAGAGAGAGAGAGAGAGAGAGAGAGAGAGAGAGAGAGAGAGAGATGGGTTAGGTGTATTTAAATCTCCAGAGAGAGAGAGAATCTAAGCCAGACAGACAGAAAGCCAGCCAACCCTGGGGAGTAGTGAAGGCTCCTAAATACTGTTTACAGTAAGAGTAGCGGCTTGTGATCAGTGGCTCCCTACTGGGTCCCCTCTCACTGTCCTCTCTCTGTCTGCCCAAACTTCTGATAGCTACTAGGGCCAATCCCTACCATTAGGTAATCCAATGGACCAAGAGGGAAAGAGGGGTAGAGAATAGGGGGGTAGAGGAGAGAGGGGGAGAGGAGAGAGAACAGAGGGGGAGAGGGGAGAGGAGAGAGAACAGAGAGGAGAGAGAACAGAGGGGGAGAGGGGGAGAGGAAAGAGGGGGAGAGGAGAGAGGGGGAGAGGAGAGAGGGGGAGAGGAGAGAGGGGGAGAGGAGAGAGGGGGAAAGAATAGAGGGGGAGGAGAGAGGGGGAAAGGAGAGAGGGGGAAAGGAGAGAGAACAGAGGGGGAAAGGAGAGAGAACAGAGGGGGAGAGAACAGAGGGGGAGAGGAGAAGAGGAGAGAGAACAGAGGGGGAGAGGGGGAGAGGAGAGAGGGGGAGAGGAGAGAGAACAGAGAGGAGAAAGGGGTAGAGAATAGAGGGGTATAGGAGAGAGGGGGAGAGGAGAGAGAACAGAGGGGTAGAGGAGAGAGGGGGAGAGGAGAGAGGGGCAGAGGAGAGAGGAGGAAAGAATAGAGGGGGAGAGGAGAGAGGGGGAAAGGAGAGAGAACAGAGGGGGAGAGAACAGAGGGGTAGAGAACAGAGGGGTAGAGAACAGAGGGGGAGAGAACAGAGGGGTAGAGAACAGAGGGGTAGAGAACAGAGGGGGAGAGAACAGAGGGGGAGAGAACAGAGGGGGAGAGAACAGAGGGGGAGAGAACAGAGGGGGAGAGAACAGAGGGGGAGAGAACAGAGGGGGAGAGAACAGAGGGGTAGAGAACAGAGGGGTAGAGAACAGAGGGGTAGAGAACAGAGGGGTAGAGAACAGAGGGTAGAGAACAGAGGGGTAGAGAACAGAGGGGTAGAGAACAGAGGGGTAGAGAACAGAGGGGTAGAGGAGAGAGGGGTAGAGGAGAGAGGGTAGAGGAGAGGGGGGTAGAGGAGAGGGGGGTAGAGGAGAGAGGGTAGAGGAGAGGGGGTAGAGGAAAGGGGGGTAGAGGAGAGGGGGGTAGAGGAGAGGGGGGTAGAGGAGAGGGGGGTAGAGGAGAGAGGGGTAGAGGAGAGAGGGGTGGACCAAGGAGGAGAGGAGAGGGGGGTAGAGGAGAGAGACATGGAGAGTCAGCACAAGGAGAAAGACACAAGGAGACAGACGAGAACACAAAAGAAGTGTGTCTCTGTATAGTACTCACTGCCAACGAGGTTGGCGAGGGAGGAGTCCAGGTCATTGGCCAGCAGCTTGCCCCCTGGGTGGTACCCTGGATGGGGGTGACTTGGGTGGGGGTGGTGGAGGGCCATGGGGGGAGCCTGGTTATGGTTCGACACTGTGGGCTTCAGCAGGTCCCCAAGAGCATCAAACCCTGGAGGACACAGAGACACTGGTTAATACAACACACACACACACACACACACACACACACACGATACATACACACACACACACACACACACACGATACATACACACACACACACGATACATACACACACACACACACACACACACACACACACACACACACACACACACAAGGATATCAGCATTACACAAAACGTAGGCTACGAACTCACACACAGATGGGCTATGAGGTTAAGAGAAAAGCACAGCATGCAGGACAGATTTGACTCAAGTTTGAGAGAGAAATGACTTGGGGGGGGGGGGGGCAGGATCAGGTTGTGGGATATCATGAGAGTGATGAAGTCTAAAGGCTTTCCTGTATTTCTATGCTATGGTGCTTCAGTCGCTGTGTCTATTCATTGTATTTCTAGGATTCAGCCTCATGGGGCGGTAGCTGTATTTGACTGATGATGGATTTCTGTTATTGAGTCATTAGGCTGATCGATTCTATTCATTACATTTCTAGACTAAAACAGTAGAAGTGTAGCCCATTTAGTTCTACCGTTTCTAGTCAGTCACAGTTGACACAATAATAATTATTTATTTTTTTCAAATCTATTTCTAGCCTGAGTAGGCTAGCTATTTTTGTGTGCTGATGAATTTTAATGTACTCGTTGTTGTGGAGTCCGATGGATTCTATTAACTCTGTTTCTGGATGAAAACAGTAGCTTTTTATCCTTTCTATGTATCCTGGGGCGGCAGGGGGCCTAGTGGTTAGAGAGTTGGACTAGTAACCGAAAGGTTGCAAGTTCAAATCCCCGAGCTGACAAGGTACAAATCTGTCGTTCTGCCCCTGAACAGGCAGTTAACCCACTGTTCCTAGGCCGTCATTGAAAATAAGAATGTGTTCTTAACTGACTTGCCTAGTTAAATAAATAAATAAATAAAAATCCTATTTCTAGGCCCAGCAGCTGTGTTATGATGGATTGATGTTCTTGTGGTCGGCATGTTGTGAAGTCATTACGCTGATTGAGGCTGTGTATTCTAGCAGCCAAGACGCCCGCAACACACACCTGTTCTGTAGTAATGTATACAGGGTTGATTAGTTATACAGCCGTGAGAGTCAATGAGAAATCAAGTAATTCAAGGTGTAAACGTTAAATTATATTACTAGAACCACGGTCTAGTCTGGTCCTCATTCTGCTAATGGGGACACAATACCACACACAGAGACAGAGAGAGAGAGGAGACAGAGAGAGAGAGAGAGGAGACAGAGAGAGAGGAGACCGAGACAGAGAGAGAGGAGACCGAGACAGAGAGAGAGGAGACCGAGACAGAGAGAGAGGAGGCCGAGACAGAGAGAGAGGAGGCCGAGACAGAGAGAGAGGAGACCGAGACAGAGAGAGAGGAGACCGAGACAGAGAGAGAGGAGACCGAGACAGAGAGAGAGAGGAGACCGAGACAGAGAGAGAGAGGAGACCGAGACAGAGAGAGAG
Source organism: Oncorhynchus mykiss (assembly GCF_057628025.1). Lineage (NCBI taxonomy): Eukaryota > Metazoa > Chordata > Actinopteri > Salmoniformes > Salmonidae > Oncorhynchus > Oncorhynchus mykiss. Next base: position 12,777,193 of record NC_143030.1, read on the forward strand.
AGGAGACCGAGACAGAGAGACAGAGAGAGAGAGAGACAGAGAGAGAGAGAGAGAGAGAGAGAGAGAGAGAGACAGAGAGAGAGAGACAGAGAGAGAGAGACAGAGAGAGACAGAGAGAGAGAGAGACAGAGAGAGACAGAGAGAGAGAGAGAGAGACAGAGAGAGTGTAATGGAGAAAGGAGCAAAGAGACAAGCCTAGCCAGGCTGACAGGAGGAGAACGACAGAGGGGACGGACGGAAGGGGGAGGACAGACGGACAAAGGGGGGGGGGACGGACGGAAGGGGGAGGACGACAGAGGGGACGGACGGACGGAAGGAAGGGGGAGGACGGCAGAGGGGACGGACGGAAGGGGACGGACGGAAGGGGGAGGACGACAGAGGGGACGGACGGAAGGGGGGGGGACGGGACGGAAGGGGGAGGACAGACGGACAAAGGGGGGGGGGACGGACGGAAGGGGGAGGACGACAGAGGGGACGGACGGAAGGGGGAGGACAGACGGACAAAGGGGGGGGGGACGGACGGAAGGGGGAGGACGACAGAGGGGACGGACGGACGGAAGGAAGGGGGAGGACGACAGAGGGGACGGACGGAAGGGGACGGACGGAAGGGGGAGGACGACAGAGGGGACGGACGGAAGGGGGGGGGGACGGGACGGAAGGGGGAGGACGACAGAGGGGGGGGGGGGCGGAAGGGGGGGGGCGGACGGAAGGGGGAGGATGACAGAGGGGACGGACGGAAGGGGGGGGGCGGACAGAAGGGGGAGGATGACAGAGGGGGACAACAGAGGGGGACAGACGGAAGGAGGAAGACGACAGAGGCGGACAGACAGAAGGAGGACGACGACAGAGGGGGACAGACGGAAGGAGGAGGACGACAGACGGGGACGGACGGAAGGAGGAGGACGACAGACGGAAGACGCCATTCCCTCATCTCCTCCCACCCCTTCCTCATCTCCTCCCACCCCTTTCTCATCTCCTCCCCTCCCTCCCTCATCTCCTCCCACCACTCGACTAAGAGAAGAGGGAGTGGAGAAGAGGAGGAATAACATTTGGTGAGGAAGCTGTGTCTAGCTTCAGGAGTGTGTTGACACAGCAATGCATCCCAGATGGCAACCTATTCCCTACATACTACACTACTTTTAACCTGAGCCCTATGGGGTGTTGTGTAGTATGTAGGGAATAGGGTGCCATCTAGGACTCCACGTTGACGAAGTAGGAACTTCCTGCTTGGTTCAGCAGGAAACAGAGGGGAAGGATCAGAGAAAACCAGCACATTCAGCAAAGAGAAAGAAGAGAGCCTCAAACACGCAAAAAAACAAGAAAGAAAGAAGAGTTAACCGTTAGCTGAGTGTTTGGAGGAGCTCAGATTGAGAGAATAGAGGCAGTAGAGGGAAGAGGGGAATAGATGAAGAGAGGAGAACAAATGGAAAGGTAGTGCCTCTGAAGATGATGGCTGGGACGGGGTGACGGCTGGGACGGGGTGACGGCTGGGACGGGGTGACGGCTGGGACGGGGTGACGGCTGGGACGGGGTGACGGCTGGGACGGGGTGACGGCAGGGACGGGGTGACGGCAGGGACGGGGTGACGGCTGGGACGGGGTGACGGCTGGGACGGGGTGACGGCTGGGACGGGGTGACGGCTGGGACGGGGTGACGGCTGGGACGGGGTGACGGCTGGGACGGGGTGACGGCTGGGACGGCTGGGACGGGGTGACGGCTGGGACGGGGTGACGGCTGGGACGGGGTGACGGCTGGGACGGGGTGACGGCTGGGACGGGGTGACGGCTGGGACGGGGTGACGGCTGGGACGGGGTGACGGCTGGGACGGGGTGACGGCTGGGACCGGGTGACGGCTGGGACGGGGTGACGGCTGGGACGGGGTGACGGCTGGGACGGGGTGACGGCTGGGACGGGGTGACGGCTGGGACGGGGTGACGGCTGGGACGGGGTGACGGCTGGGACGGGGTGACGGGGTGACGGCTGGGACGGGGTGACGGCTGGGACGGGGTGACGGCTGGGACGGGGTGACGGCTGGGACGGGGTGACGGCTGGGACGGGGTGACGGGGTGACGGCTGGGACGGGGTGAAGGCTGGGACGGGGTGACGGCTGGGACGGGGTGACGGCTGGGACGGGGTGACGGCTGGGACGGGGTGACGGCTCCCAACCAGAAAGTAAGAGGTTGATTAGTCTAACAGCTAGTTGTAATCATAGGTAGTAAGCTAAACCAAGACAGAGTTATTCATTTAGTGTATGGTTCTCTTTACCATCAGCGGCTGGCTGCACGCCGTTATTGGCTATTCCTCTAGCCCCGCCCCCAAAAACAGCATCAAAATCTACACTTATGGAGGACTCAGCTTGCACAGCGGCACCTAGGAGACAGAGGTCAGAGGTCATGAGACTGTCGTCAGGGCTACATACAACTGGCTTCAGGCGGAAGACATTGTGAACACAGAGGAAGCACTGGCTGGCTCTCAGTAAATCATATTTATTCATCTCTGTTGCTAGGGAGCATGGGGCCATCAGAAGAGCGTCATAACGCTGAAGGTTTTAACACTGTCGTTAACCGCTACATAGGACGCACTTGAATGTTTCTAATAGAAAAGAAAAATGGTGGCTAGACGAATGAACGGCCGATGAATGGATAAACGCAGGAATGACTGAACACATGACACAGGAAATACATTTTTATATTTACTAACTAAAAAGAGAGGCGTATTCAGAGACCAAAATAACGTCTAAACATTGAGGCTTGTCAGGACAAACCGCTGATCAACACTCTGTATCTCCCCCCTCCTTCTGAACCAGAAGTTCAGGAGGTTAAGTGAGAAAAACAAACTACCAAAAGTCTGTGTGTGTGTGTGTGTGTGTGTTGATTAGTAGCGTGCATGTCTATGTCCTACCTCCCCAGGCAGTGGCGGCTGTAGAGATGGAAGGAGTGCTCTGGACAACAGGGGTGAAGGCTGGCTGTAGGTCAAACAGATCACTACTGAGGTTGGGCATGCTGGAGGGGAGGGAGAGAAAGAAAATCAACCCGGGAGTAAATGGGATTAAAATTGCCCTTCTACTTTATCAACATATCTTTAAAAAAAAGAGGACTGCTAGCAATGATTAAGCCAAGACAACAAACCCCAACAAGTAATCAAATCATAGATCTGTCATTTGCGTAAATATCAGCTTTGACATACGCAGAGCGATAATAACTGATCATGTGAAGGACAGCATTTTTAAACATCAATAACGTTGATTCAATTCATTACGTCTTTTTGATTTGATCACGGCACCTTGGACTACGGTGGTTGTTGTTGAGACGGCCCATAGACTTATTATCTATAGTAACTGTTATAACCACCTGTCATTAGCATGTTATAACCACCTGTCATTAGCATGTTATAACCACCTGTCATCAGCATGTTATAACCACCTGTCATTAGCATGTTATAACCACCTGTCATTAGCATGTTATAACCACCTGTCATTAGCATGTTATAACCACCTGTCATTAGCATGTTATAACCACCTGTCATTAGCATGTTATAACCAACCACCTGTCATTAGCATGTTATATATGTTATAACCACCTGTCATTAGCATGTTATAACCTACCTATTGGTGGATGGTGTGTTGAATAGCTCCATGGCCTGGTTGGTGTTGTGGTTGACACTGCCCATAGACTGTGTACTGGGGGAGGCAGAGGGAGGAAGGGACACACCGATCTCCTTCAGACGCTGGTCCTGGAGGAGCAGAGAAACACACTGTCAAACATTGACTACGAGTTGGCCAACACACCTGACTTTACTAACATGTTTTAGCCTTGAGCTGATAAATTATTATTTATATGTAGATTTTCTCAGCGTTTATAGAGAACAGTATGACGGACCAGTGTCAGCGTGTTCCAAGGACAACTCAAAACATCTTCAGCTGGAAAATGTGACCTGTCAACATGTTTTCTGCAGGACTATTTACTAGCTCGACTAGAACTCTGCTGCATTGTTCCTGTCTCCATCCACAGAGCTCATCTAAAACATTCAAAACGCACACAGCAGTTATATCAATGAAGCACAAAATAAGCCAGATGTCACAACGTGTTGTTCCCAGAAAGCGGTTTGACCTTCCCCCGCAGCCTCATAACGGGTGGAGTGTGTGAAACGTCCAGCGATGCTTTCAGGCAGTTCGATCTGAATATGAGTCGTGTTTTTCTGTAGTTTCGTTGTTATGGTATTTCTATCGCCCAACTGAAAATGGTGTTTAGTGGAGCAATATAGTTGTAAACTTGTGTACTGTTGTAATGATGTTTAGTGTATCAGCGCTCCCCTTCTAAGGCCTGCTGTCTCTCCTTATAACCCCTTCCTCGTGTGTGTGTGTGTGTGTGTGTGTCTGTGTGTGTGTACTTGTTTTTCTACCTTATCAGGACCCCAATGTCCTCACATTTCACCTTATTGTTTTCCTACCTTATCAGAACATAAACTTTTTTTGAAAAGTCAGGACTTTAATTTGTTTGAATACTATTTTAAGCTTAAGGGTTAGGTTTAGGGTTTTGGTTACCTACGTTAGGTTTAGGGTTTTGGTTACCTACGTTAGGTTTAGGGTTTTGGTTACCTACGTTAGGTTTAGGGTTTTGGTTACCTACGTTAGGTTTAGGGTTTTGGGGTAAGGTTTTTGGAGTTAGGGTAAGGGGTTAAGGTTAGAGTTAGGTTAAGGTTAGAGTTAGGTTAAGGTTAGAGTTAGGTTCAGGTTAGAGTTAGGTTCAGGTTAGAGTTAGGTTCAGGTTAGAGTTAGGTTCAGGTTAGAGTTAGGTTCAGGTTAGAGTTAGGTTCAGGTTAGAGTTAGGTTCAGGTTAGAGTTAGGTTCAGGTTAGAGTTAGGTTCAGGTTAGAGTTAGGTTCAGGTTAGAGTTAGGTTCAGGTTAGAGTTAGGTTCAGGTTAGAGTTAGGTTCAGGTTAGAGTTAGGTTCAGGTTAGAGTTAGGTTCAGGTTAGAGTTAGGTTCAGGTTAGAGTTAGGTTCAGGTTAGAGTTAGGTTCAGGTTAGAGTTAGGTTCAGGTTAGAGTTAGAGTCAGGTTAGAGTCAGGTTAGAGTCAGGTTAGAGTCAGGTTAGAGTCAGGTTAGAGTCAGGTTAGAGTCAGGTTAGAGTCAGGTTAGAGTCAGGTTAGAGTCAGGTTAGAGTCAGGTTTTTTAATGGTGAAAAAAAATGTGCACTCCAAAAAGTCACTTTCCCAAACACACAGCTGTGTCCAAGTGAATCAGTGTAATGATGTACCTGTACCTTGAGGGCCTGCAGTCTGGCCTGCTCCTCTTCCAAGGCCTGCAGTCTCTCCTTCTCGTCCATGCGGCTGAAGGACATGCCTGTACTGGACAGAGACGTCACAGCACTGGACAGAGTGGACGCTCTATAGTGGGAGAACAGGGAGAGAGGACAGGTTTTCTATATCGTATAAACATGAAGAGGATAAACCAGAGGTTTAGATGGAGTATATACACCACTGGTAGCAGCGATAGTCTCTGATTCAGAGGGGTGGGGTTAAATGTGGAAGACACACCTCTCTGATTCAGAGGGGTGGGGTTAAATGTGGAAGACACACCTCTCTGATTCAGAGGGGTGGGGTTAAATGTGGAAGACACACCTCTCTGATTCAGAGGGGTGGGGTTAAATGTGGAAGACACACCTCTCTGATTCAGAGGGGTGGGGTTAAATGTGGAAGACACACCTCTCTGATTCAGAGGGGTGGGGTTAAATGTGGAAGACACACCTCTCTGATTCAGAGGGGTGGGGTTAAATGTGGAAGACACACCTCTCTGATTCAGAGGGGTGGGGTTAAATGTGGAAGACACACCTCTCTGATTCAGAGGGGTGGGGTTAAATGTGGAAGACACACCTCTCTGATTCAGAGGGGTGGGGTTAAATGTGGAAGACACACCTCTCTGATTCAGAGGGGTGGGGTTAAATGTGGAAGACACACCTCTCTGATTCAGAGGGGTGGGGTTAAATGTGGAAGACACACCTCTCTGATTCAGAGGGGTGGGGTTAAATGTGGAAGACACCTCTCTGATTCAGAGGGGTGGGGTTAAATGTGGAAGACACACCTCTCTGATTCAGAGGGGTGGGGTTAAATGTGGAAGACACACCTCTCTGATTCAGAGGGGTGGGGTTAAATGTGGAAGACACACCTCTCTGATTCAGAGGGGTGGGGTTAAATGTGGAAGACACACCTCTCTGATTCAGAGGGGTGGGGTTAAATGTGGAAGACACACCTCTCTGATTCAGAGGGGTGGGGTTAAATGTGGAAGACACCTCTCTGATTCAGAGGGGTGGGGTTAAATGTGGAAGACACACCTCTCTGATTCAGAGGGGTGGGGTTAAATGTGGAAGACACACCTCTCTGATTCAGAGGGGTGGGGTTAAATGTGGAAGACACCTCTCTGATTCAGAGGGGTGGGGTTAAATGTGGAAGACACACCTCTCTGATTCAGAGGGGTGGGGTTAAATGTGGAAGACACCTCTCTGATTCAGAGGGGTGGGGTTAAATGTGGAAGACACACCTCTCTGATTCAGAGGGGTGGGGTTAAATGTGGAAGACACACCTCTCTGATTCAGAGGGGTGGGGTTAAATGTGGAAGACACCTCTCTGATTCAGAGGGGTTGGGTTAAATGTGGAAGACACCTCTCTGATTCAGAGGGGTGGGGTTAAATGTGGAAGACACACCTCTCTGATTCAGAGGGGTGGGGTTAAATGTGGAAGACACACCTCTCTGATTCAGAGGGGTTGGGTTAAATGTGGAAGACACATTACAGTTGAATGCATTCAGTTGGACAACTGACTAGGTATCCCCCTTTCCCTTCATGTAAATGCTGACAAAACTGTTTGAAATTCAACTCGTCTCCACTAGGAGGAATGTCTTAAGGGTAAAGTATAGCTATGCTCTTCTTATACAGGTTTTATGGTAAAGTATAGCTATGCTCTTCTTATACAGGTTTTATGGTAAAGTATAGCTATGCTCTTCTTATACAGGTTTTATGGTAAAGTATACATTTTCATGTGCTTCTTCCACAGGTTTTACGGTAGACATAATGCGGTGGTTCAATGCCAGTCCAGTCGTACAGTACCTGGTGTCAGCACTGAGCTCCTTGGTCTTCTTCCCCTCCAGAGAGGCTAGGTGCTGCTCCAGAGCCTCCAGGAGACTACTGGGGGCCTGGGGGAGGACAAGGGGAGTAGAGGGAGGAGAGGGGAGGGGGAGGAGGAGGGGGAGGACGAGGGGGAGGACGAGGGGGAGGACGAGGGGGAGGACGAGGGGGAGGACGAGGGGGAGGACGAGGGGGAGGACGAGGGGGAGGACGAGGGGGAGGACGAGGGGGAGGACGAGGGGGAGGACGAGGGGGAGGACGAGGGGGAGGGCGAGGGGGAGGGCGAGGGGAGGAGGACGAGGGCGAGGGGAGGAGGACGAGGACGAGGGGAGGAGGACGAGGACGAGGGGAGGAGGAGAGGGAGGGAGGACGAGAGGGAGGACGAGAGGGAGGACGAGAGGGAGGACGAGAGGGAGGACGAGAGGGAGGACGAGAGGGAGGACGAGAGGGAGGACGAGAGGGAGGACGAGAGGGAGGACGACGGGGAGGAGGAGAGGGAGGACGACGGGGAGGAGGAGACAGGGAAAAGGGGATGAGACTTGCCAAAATAAAACTCATTCTCACTGTACCCGCTCTGTCACTCATTCAGTCCCAGAAAATCCCTCTCAGAATAGAACCAAGGCTTTGTCCCCAATAGCTCCCTATTCTATTCATAGTGCACAAGGCTCCAAAGCAGTGTACTCTATAGGGAATAGGGTGCTACTGGGGATAAAGCCCACAGCTACATGCACTCTGTATAAAGTAGGTTAACAACAACAGGTTCCAGGAAAACAGATCAACATCTGAACAGAGTGGAAGAGAGGGAGGAAACAGAACAGGAGGGAAAGGAGGGGATGAGTGGAGGTGGTTGAGAAACATGTGGACAGTTCACATTTTGTCCTGTCTGGTTCGTGCCAAAATATACACAAACACCCGGTAGGGGTCATAGCCTAGTTGGACAAGGCTGGTTCTTTGGCCTGTGCGTCCCAAATGCATTAAAGAGAGATGAGGGTGCCATTTCAGATGCATCCCAAGAGAAAAAGGAAGAGATTGCTTCAATTGGAGGTTGTGTCTGAAATAAGGGATGGGCTGCTGTGATGGGGACCATAAAGAGATAACAAATCAGACTTCAACGAGGGGCAGCAGTGGTTCGGGGGGGCCCACATCCATACACCAGTAGTGCACTACTTTACACAGAGCCCTATGTAGTGCACTACGTTACACCAGAGCCCTATGTAGTGCACTACGTTACACCAGAGCCCTATGTAGTGCACTACGTTACACCAGAGCCCTATGTAGTGCACTACGTTACACCAGAGCCCTATGTAGTGCACTACGTTACACCAGAGCCCTATGTAGTGCACTACGTTACACCAGAGCCCTATGTAGTGCACTACTTTACACCAGAGCCCTATGTAGTGCACTACGTTACACCAGAGCCCTATGTAGTGCACTACGTTACACCAGAGCCCTATGTAGTGCACTACGTTACACCAGAGCCCTATGTAGTGCACTACGTTACACCAGAGCCCTATGTAGTGCACTACGTTACACCAGAGCCCTATGTAGTGCAATACTTTACACCAGAGCCCTAGGTAGTGCACTACTTCACACCAGAGCCCTAGGTAGTGCACTACTTCACACCAGAGCCCTAGGTAGTGCACTACTTTACACCAGAGCCCTAGGTAGTGCACTACTTTACACCAGAGCCCTATGTAGTGCACTACTTCACACCAGAGCCCTATGTAGTGCACTACTTCACACCAGAGCCCTAGGTAGTGCACTACTTTACACCAGAGCCCTATGTAGTACACTACTGTTGACCACTATGGGACATGAAGGTAGCAGCTCTATAGTGATCTGGTCCAAAGTAGACCAAGTGTAGATCATTTAGAGCACAGCCAGGGGCCTCTGTTTAGACAGAGGAAATATTAGCTCCGACACACACTGTTCTATTCCCTCCTACTAAATAACCACATTCCACCTTGACACACAGAGAGAGATAGGAGAGAGAGAGAAAGAGGGGGGGAGAGAAAGAGGGGGGAGAGAGAAAGAGGGGGGAGAGAGAAAGAGGGGGGAGAGAGAAAGAGGGGGAGAGAGAAAGAGGGGGAGAGAGAAAGAGGGGGAGAGAGAAAGAGGGGGAGAGAGAAAGAGGGGGAGAGAGAAAGAGGGGGAGAGAAAGAGAGGGGGAGAGAAAGAGAGGGGGAGAGAAAGAGAGGGGGAGAGAAAGAGGGGGGGAGAGAAAGAGGGGGGGAGAGAAAGAGAGGGGGAGAGAAAGAGAGAGAACAAAAGAGAGAAGTAAAGGGAATTGTTGTTATTTTAACCGCTAGTCTTCCCCCGACAACAAAAAGTCTCTCTTTAAAAGTTTAAAGAGTGAAAAAGGAAAATGTTTTGCTGTCATTGTTACAACTACGATGTCTTAATGCATCGCAGGGCTCCAGGCATTTCTACAACCAGCCCGTGTGAGCCTAAGTTGAACAATATAGGTGCAAATAAAGAAATGTAGGACTAGAATGAAAAATATTTGAGATTTTAAAAAGACGGAATCCTTAATTCCAGGTCGCACAGCTAAATATTTAGGTTGCACTGTAGAGCCCTGCATAGCATGCAAACATTACAGTCATAATCAGGGGGTCAAATATAGGTTCAATTCATACGCTAAATGGGTGAAACACATTCTTTATTATACTTTAGCAGCTCTGTGGCTGTCTGATTAAAGGAAATAGAGGACCTTTCAATGTATATAGCTGACCCCTGACCCACTCTGGGTCTGTCTGGACGTGCGTTCATGCATGGGGTGGGGGGGGGTTCATGCAAACCAGAGCACAAGCTAAAGTAAAGTCAACAACCTCATGTCACAGCAGTCACCACAACTAAGGTCATTGACTTCACTCTTCAGCTGAAGTAATGCTGGTGTTTCTAGGGAGGGGAGATGCTGGGGGGGAAAAGCATTACAGTAAGTAACCCACCACCTACAATGCATGATCCTTTAACGGCCTGTTGGGGGGAATGGTAGAGGGCTTGTTTTACTTTACAGTGGTCTGCAACGTATAATGATGTTTCACATCACTGCCAAGCTCATTGCCTGTCTGGGCCTCCACTGTCACAACTCACTTTGAAACAAATGACTGAACCAACAGGGTAAGCACAACGCATCATGTTGAAGGCAAAGAGAAAGGAGTACAGAGAAAAGAGGGAGATCAACAAAATGACAGACAGAGAGAGACAGACAGAGACAGACAGAGAGACAGAGAGAGAGACAGCGAGAGAGACAGAGAGAGAGACAGCGAGAGAGACAGAGAGAGAGAGAGAGAGAGAGACAGAGACAGAGAGAGAGACAGAGACAGCGAGAGAGACAGCGAGAGAGACAGAGAGAGAGACAGAGAGAGAGACAGAGAGAGACAGAGCTGTTACATGAATGAATGGATGAAGATGTGTGTGTGTGGAACCAGAAGAGGTGAAAATATAGACTGACCTGTGAGAGATCGGGGATATCACCCTGATCTATTCCAACTTGCTGTTGTCACAGACACACAACGGAAAACAAAACAGGCCAACGGAAAACAGGGGGAAGGGAGAAAATAAAACAAGGGAATCATTACTTCCATGCAGTGACCAGGGCGCTGCGTCCCAATAATATCTCCTTCCTCCTGAAGTGTGCACTTGATCACTACTTTCCACAAATGTAAAAGCATTGGATTGGAGGATGCTAGTGTGTTTCTACATACCAGTAATTTCCTTTCAAACCCATGTCGTGTGTATGTACCCACATGTGTAACTGATACAAACAAACACTTAATGGGGCCTCAACGGCGTCAGTTAATGGGGATCCGAATCATTCAAACCATGAAGAGAAGTGTACAAGTGCACACTTCAGGAGAAAGGAGAGATTATTGGGACGCAGCGTTTGTAAACATCGAAAACAACAATGGAAACAAAATGAAGATTCCAATCAAACATGCTGACACAACCGGATCGATGAATATGATTGGACGATCTTGAGTATGCCCTTGTGACTGACCAATGGGAGACGAGACATGGTGAGAGTGTGGTGAATGAATGGTGAGCAAATTGAACACACATTTAAAATAGTTCCAAAACATTGAAACTGTGGGGCGAGAGAGAGGGGGAGAGAGGGGCGAGAGAGAGGGGGAGAGGGGAGAGAGGGGGAGTGGGGCGAGAGAGAGGGGGAGAGAGAGAGGGGGAGAGAGGGGCGAGAGAGAGGGGGAGTGGGGAGAGAGGGGGAGTGGGGCGAGAGAGAGGGGGAGAGAGAGAGGGGGAGAGGGGGGCGAGAGAGGGGGGGAGAGGGGAGAGAGGGGGAGTGGGGCGAGAGAGAGAGAGAGAGAGGGGGAGTGGGGAGAGAGGGGGAGTGGGGCGAGAGAGAGAGAGGGAGAGAGAGAGGGGGAGTGGGGAGAGATGGGGAGTGGGGCGAGAGAGAGAGAGGGGGAGTGGGGCGAGAGAGAGGGGGAGAGAGAGAGGGGGAGAGAGGGGCGAGAGAGAGGGGGAGTGGGGAGAGAGGGGGAGTGGGGCGAGAGAGAGGGGGAGAGAGAGAGGGGGAGAGGGGGGCGAGAGAGGGGGGGAGAGGGGAGAGAGGGGGAGTGGGGCGAGAGAGAGAGAGAGAGAGGGGGAGTGGGGAGAGAGGGGGAGTGGGGCGAGAGAGAGAGAGGGAGAGAGAGAGGGGGAGTGGGGAGAGATGGGGAGTGGGGCGAGAGAGAGAGAGGGGGAGTGGGGCGAGAGAGAGGGGGAGAGAGAGAGGGGGAGAGAGGGGCGAGAGAGAGGGGGAGTGGGGAGAGAGGGGGAGTGGGGCGAGAGAGAGAGAGAGAGAGGGGGAGTGGGGCGAGAGGGGGAGTGGGGCGAGAGAGAGAGAGGGAGAGAGAGAGGGGGAGTGGGGAGAGATGGGGAGTGGGGCGAGAGAGAGAGGGGGAGTGGGGCGAGAGAGAGAGAGGGGGAGTGGGGCGAGAGAGAGAGGGGGAGTGAGAGACGGGAGAGAGAGGGGGAGTGAGAGACGGGAGAGAGAGGGGGAGTGAGAGACGGGAGAGAGAGGGGGAGTGAGAGACGGGAGAGAGAGGGGGAGTGAGAGACGGGAGAGAGAGGGGGAGTGAGAGACGGGAGAGAGAGGGGGAGTGAGAGACGGGAGAGAGAGGGGGAGTGAGAGACGGGAGAGAGAGGGGGAGTGAGAGACGGGAGAGAGAGGGGGAGTGAGAGACGGGAGAGAGAGGGGGAGTGAGAGACGGGAGAGAGAGGGGGAGTGAGAGACGGGAGAGAGAGGGGGAGTGAGAGATGGGAGAGAGAGGGGGAGTGAGAGATGGGAGAGAGAGGGGGAGTGAGAGATGGGAGAGAGAGGGGGAGTGAGAGATGGGAGAGAGAGGGGGAGTGAGAGATGGGAGAGAGAGGGGGAGTGAGAGATGGGAGAGAGAGGGGGAGTGAGAGATGGGAGAGAGAGGGGGAGTGAGAGAAGGAATGAGAGCACCTAACCTCCACCCCATCTAAGGGTCATTTTTGGAGGTGTTCAGCTGCGTACATGAGTTGGCGTACTCTCTGTGTGTGTGTGTGTGTGTACACGTCTGTGGCCTTTTCTCATTGGGCAAAAGTCCGTCCTCTCTCTCCCCCATCCTCCGGGAAAACAATAAGTGCTCCACAAGTGTGTGGTATCAGAGAGAAACACACATTTAAAAACACGATAGACTATGTTTTATCTACAAAATTATCCCAATGCACCTTTATTTTGGGATCCACCCCAGTAAACGTAATTTGCCTGATGTGGGAGTGGAGGAGCTACTGGGGGTGTCCCAGAGGTAAAGCCCAACGAAGCAGACCGTAGACCAAAGTCTGGGGAGGGGCATCTGCGACAGCCGAAGAGACTCAGGTCAACACGGCTGCTTTCCGTTTTTAAACTTTTTACTGAATTAATGTGGAAATAAACGCTCTGTACCTCCGTATGACACACTGAAACTGGAGGCATAACTTGTGTACAATTCATTGGTTAGAGGTCTCAAATATCCCTTTCATTTGTATGTCCTGTAGCTTTACAATCACAGCAAAGTCGGTTCCTGTTTCAGTCTTTGGCCACATTTGAATGGGTCAAACAAAACACCCCGATGACTGGTTGACAAATAGTCCCCCCCCCCCCCACAATGCAGCTGGTGAGATGCTACCGCAGCGACTTCAAAAAACCGGCATGACCTTAATTCACGTGATTTTTGTAAAGCTCACGCCTCAACATGTAGTCTGACGGTTTTTATAACCATAACGCAACACAGAACAACAGTCACCGATGTGATTCGCCCGAACATTCCTTTCATACAAGGGCATTTTCATCCTAGTTCACTCTCCTCGCCGCCTATCCTCGATTACCTTTGACCTTGAAAAGTAGACGAGAGAGGACGGAGAGAGAGGACGCAGGATTTGGCCTGTGAGTTTGCGTACAGTGTGCGTGTGTACCTCTGCTACTTTGAGAAACTCAGACAGCTTGGTCATCCTGTACAGGAACTTCTTATAGATGTCCAACGCCTCTTTACACTGACCCTTCTTCAGATCAAAATACTTCTCTGAGACAGAGACAGAGAGAGAGAGGATAGGAGACAGCAGAGACAGAGAGAGAGAGAGAGAGAGAGGATAGGAGACAGCAGAGAGAGAGAGAGGATAGGAGACAGCAGAGACAGAGAGAGAGAGAGAGAGAGGATAGGAGACAGCAGAGACAGAGAGAGGATAGGAGGCAGCAGAGAGAGAGAGAGAGAGAGAGAGAGGATAGGAGACAGCAGAGACAGAGAGAGGATAGGAGACAGCAGAGACAGAGAGAGGATAGGAGACAGCAGAGACAGAGAGAGAGAGAGAGAGAGGATAGGAGACAGCAGAGACAGAGAGAGAGAGAGAGAGGATAGGAGACAGCAGAGACAGACAGCAGAGACCGAGGAGAGCAGAGGGATAGGAGACAGCAGAGACCGAGGAGAGCAGAGACAGAGGACAGCAGAGAGAGAGAGAGAGAGAGAGAGAGAGAGAGAGAGAGAAAGAGAGAGAGAGAGAGAGACAGGATAGGAGACAGCAGAGACAGACAGCAGAGACCGAGGAAAGCAGAGACAGAGGACAGCAGAGAGAGAGAGAGAGAGGGGATAGGAGACAGCAGAGAGAGAGAGAGAGAGTACAAAAAAGCCATTAGTAGAGGGAGACACTCAGAAATACATCTCAACCTGTCAAGACAGAGCCACAGCATTGCATTGCATTACACACACACACACACGACAGCGGAGCTCACATCAGCCTATAGACAACCTGTAGTGTTCATTGATATTCCCTGTCTGAGAGTCTAACATAGCAGATTTAAAATCACATCAAATTGGCACAAGAACTTTAAATCTCATGGCAAGAAGAAGCACAATGTGATAACAGCCACCAGTACCAATCTAGAGATGACAGCTCAGTCTACATACAATTATCAACAGTACCAATCTAGAGATGACAGCTCAGTCTCCCTCCGTACCAATCTAGAGATGACAGCTCAGTCTCCCTCCGTACCAATCTAGAGATGACAGCTCAGTCTCCCTCCGTACCAATCTAGAGATGACAGCTCAGTCTCCCTCCGTACCAATCTAGAGATGACAGCTCAGTCTACATACAATTATCAACAGTACCAATCTAGAGATGACAGCTCAGTCTACATACAATTATCAACAGTACCAATCTAGAGATGACAGCTCAGTCTACATACAATTATCAACAGTACCAATCTAGAGATGACAGCTCAGTCTACATACAATTATCAACAGTACCAATCTAGAGATGACAGCTCAGTCTCCCTCCGTACCAATCTAGAGATGACAGCTCAGTCTCCCTCCGTACCAATCTAGAGATGACAGCTCAGTCTCCCTCCGTACCAATCTAGAGATGACAGCTCAGTCTCCCTCCGTACCAATCTAGAGATGACAGCTCAGTCTACATACAATTATCAACAGTACCAATCTAGAGATGACAGCTCAGTCTACATACAATTATCAACAGTACCAATCTAGAGATGACAGCTCAGTCTACATACAATTATCAACAGTACCAATCTAGAGATGACAGCTCAGTCTACATACAATTATCAACAGTACCAATCTAGAGATGACAGCTCAGTCTCCCTCCGTACCAATCTAGAGATGACAGCTCAGTCTACATACAATTATCAACAGTACCAATCTAGAGATGACAGCTCAGTCTACATACAATTATCACCATTACCAATCTAGAGATGACAGCTCAGTCTACATACAATGATCAACAGTACCAATCTAGAGATGACAGCTCAGTCTACATACAATTATCAACAGTACCAATCTAGAGATGACAGCTCAGTCTACATACAATTATCAACAGTACCAATCTAGAGATGACAGCTCAGTCTACATACAATTATCAACAGTACCAATCTAGAGATGACAGCTCACAGTCTACATCCAATTATCATCCGTACCAATCTAGAGATGACAGCTCACAGTCTACATCCGTACCAATCTAGTGTTGCCAGCTCACAGTCTACATCCAATTATCATCCGTACCAATCTAGAGATGACAGCTCACAGTCTACATCCATACCAATCTAGTGTTGCCAGCTCACAGTCTACATCCAATTATTATCCGTACCAATCTAGAGATGACAGCTCACAGTCTACATCCGTACCAATCTAGTGCTGCCAGCTCACAGTCTACATCCAATTATCATCCGTACCAATCTAGAGATGACAGCTCACAGTCTAAATCCAATTATCATCAGTACCAATCTAGTGTTGCCAGCTCACAGTCTACATCCGTACCAATCTAGTGTTCCCCAACATGTCAGTGTCTAAGAGGTGTCTGTATACTAGGGTTCCCCAACATGTCAGTGTCTAAGAGGGTTCCCCAACATGTCAGTGTCTAAGAGGTGTCTGTATACTAGGGTTCCCCAACATGTCAGTGTCTAAGAGGGTTCTGTATACTAGGGTTCCCCAACTGGTGCCCCGGGGGGCGACTTCAGCCCGCCGGTAGTTTAACTCGCCCCTCCAAGTTTTCGGAGAAAAACAACGACATAAAAGAACAACAGGAAATCAGCTCCAAGTGATTTTACATTTTTGAAATCTTTTCCCAACTATTCCCAATGGAGACAATCGTAAGCAAGGTTTGAAAATGATCATGTTTTAGTCAAATATTATATCCGTTTGGGATTCTTGGTCAAATTGCAGTCTCCAAATGATTTGTAATTGTGTTCCGGACCCCCGTACATCCACTCAATCATTTTTATTTTTAATAAAAATCGGCCTGCAGCCGAATCGAGTTGATAATCCTTATTCCTTTACTCAGCAAGAAAGAATGGTTAAATCTGATTCTAGACCTGTCCTTACCCAGTAGGTTGATGACACCCTCGTTGTAGGCAGCAAACAGACGGATGGAGTCTTTAAACAGCAGCATGAAGGCTGCATTGATGACTCCGTTAGTTAACTCATTAGGGTTGGCCTGGACGGAGACAGGGAGACAGGAAGACAGGGATGGAGAGGGAGAGGATGAAGAGGGGAAGAAGGAGCGGGCCGAGGAGGAGGAAAGAGGGAGGAAGAGAATCATTTCAAAAACATATTTCTCGATCTCCAAAAATCACAAAATGAAACGTCAGTTCACATCTCTCCCACTATATACACACACATTCCGTTGAACACACACTTACCTGGAAGTCTAACAGTGCGTCTAGTTGGTTCTGGATAATCGGTAATGTCTTGATGAGCTTCTCTGTGCTCATGGTGCGCATCACACCGTCAATCCTGGAAAATATACACACACATTTGTAGTTAGTTTCCTTTTCCTGGACCAGCTGGTAGTGGCAGGTTGCTAAGGCCCGTTTTACCCCATTCATTACATAGAGGCAACCTGACTCGTACTGGGCTGACTCAACTTGGCTCAGCAGGCCGGCCCGGGACAGTCCTAGTAGGCTCAGCAGGCCGGCCCGCTACAGTCCTAGTAGGCTCAGTAGGCCGGGCCAGTAGAGCTCAACTTGGCTCAGTCCGGTACAGTTCTAGTAGTCTCAGTAGGCCGGCCCGGTACAGTCCTAGCAGGCCGGCCCGGTACAGTCCTAGCAGGCCGGCCCGGTACAGTCCTAGCAGGCTGTATATATGAACTATTGTGTCCTACCCTCTCTTCATCTTGGTAAAGTCCACAGCCACCAGTCTGTAAGACATGGCCTTCTCATTCAGATAGCGGCTGTACCGACGGATGAACGTAGACATGTCATAACCTGGAGAGAGAGAACGAGAGAAAGGGGGAGAGAACGAGAGAGAACGAGAGAGAGGGAAAGAACGAGAGAGCGAGAGAGAAAGAACGAGAGAGAGAGAGCGAGAGAGAGAGAAAGAACGAGAGAGAGAAAGAACGAGAGAAAGAACGAACGAGAGAGAGAAAGAACGAGAGAGAGAGAAAGAACGAGAGAGAGAGAGAGAAAGAACGAGAGAGAGAGAGAGAAAGAACGAGAGAGAGAGAGAAAGAACGAGAGAGAGAGAAAGAAAGAGAGAGAGAGAAAGAACGAGAGAGAGAGAGAGAAAAAACGAGAGAGAGAGAAAGAACGAGAGAGAGAGAGAGAAAGAACGAGAGAGAGAAAGAGAGAGAACGAGAGAGAGAAAGAGAAAGAACGAGAGAGAGAGAGAGAAAGAGAGAACACGAGAGAGAGAACGAGAGAGAGGGAAAGAACGAGAGAGAGAGAGAACGAGAGAGAGCCTTTGAGCCAACCTCATTTGATGGAAACCACCACAGTACCCCCAGTGAAACCTCTCCCACCCCACTAAAATGGAGAGAATCTGAGACCAAAGCCGTGTGTGTGCGTGTGGAATCATGCGCTAGTAAGTGTGTTGTAGCACATATCATACCTTGCAGAGCACCTTTGTCCAAAAAGTTGTTCAAGTTGAAGAGGGTGTTTCTAGAAGCCAGATACTGGATAAGACGCTGAGAAAAATGGAAGGAGAAAAAAAAGGCAGAAGTCTCAGGTCAGAATTAAAGAGTTCCTGACTAAAACGGGGTCAGAGAAATCCCATGTGCGCGTCCAAAATACCACCCTATTCACTACTTCAGCCTGGGCTATTTAGGGAACAGGGTGCTATTTAAGATGCATCCCATCTCTTCAAGTATCAACATGGACTACATTCAATTGGCAGGGATGAGGGACGCACACACACACACACACAAAAGGCTGGGAATTCCCGGGAAAGAGGCGCCCTCTGCTGAGACATGAGCAGTCTGGAACATCAACGTTCCTAGCTGATGTTCCCCATCTATTCCTGGTTCAGACGGAGCATCTCAGAATGCGGGGGATTCACACGACACTCTTCTAATATCCATCACACTTCTGTGACAGACAATGAACTCCCCTAAGAAAACATGGAAGGACTAGAAACTGACCTTGATCTTATTCTCTCTCTCCAGCATTTATCAGAGTAATTAGGAAGATGTTGTCATTAGTTTTTTTTTTTTTAAGGACTGGTATGAGAGCTGAGAAAAACGTGCTCTGTGGATTGGGTGTGTGCATCTGTGATTGCACGCGTGTGTGTATAGCTAACTAAGCATTTGGCCTGTGGCAAATGCGAGAGGAAGCGAGAGGAAAGAGAGCAGAGAGAGAGGAGCGGAGAGAGCGAGAGGAAAGAGAGCGAAGAGAGAGAGGAATGAGAGGAGAAAGAGAGAGGAAAGAGGAGAGAGAGGAATGAGAGGAGCGAGAGAAGAAAGAGAGGAGCGGAAAGAGAGAGGAGCAGAGAGAGAAGAAAGAGAGGAAAGAGAGAGAGGAAAGAGAGAGAGGAAAGAGAGAGAGGAAAGAGAGAGAGGCGCAGAGAAAGAGAAGAGCGGAGAGAGAGGCGCAGAGAAAGAGAGGAGCGGAGAGAGAGGCGCAGAGAAAGAGGAGCGGAGAGAGAGGCGCAGAGAGAGAAGAATGAGAGAGGGGAGCGGAGAGAGAAGAAAGAGAGAGGAGCGGAGGACAGAGAGGAATGAGAGAGAGGAGAAAGAGAGGAGCGGAGAGAGAGAAGAAAGAGAGAGAGGAGCGGAGAGAGAGAAGAAAGAGAGAGAGGAGCGGAGAGAGAGGAGAAAGAGAGAGAGGAGAAAGAGAGAGAGGAGAAAGAGAGAGAGGAGAAAGAGAGAGGAGAAAGAGAGAGAGGAGAAAGAGAGAGAGGAGAAAGAGAGAGAGGAGAAAGAGAGAGGGGAGCGGAGAGAGAGGAGAAAGAGAGAGAGGAGCAGAGAGAGAGAGAAAGAGAGAGAGGAGAAAGAGAGAGAGGAGAAAGAGGGAGCGGGAGAAAGAGAGAGAGGAGCGGGAGAAAGAGAGAGAGGAGAAAGAGAGAGAGGAGCGGAGAGAGAGAGGAGCGGAGAGAGAGGAGAAAGAGAGAGAAGAAGAGAGAGAGGAGAGAGAGGAGCGGAGAGAGAGAGGAGCAGAGAGCGAGCAAGAGAGCAGAAAGGAAAGAGTGAGCGAGAGTAGAAGAAAGAGAGAGTTCAACAGGACCACACAACACAATTGGCCCAGAGCTCATGTGATCTTATAGATCAGAGAGAATTCATGAGTATTGCTTTCATTGGAGCGTTCACTCAACTTGATTAAATCCAATTGATATGCATCAAATGGGTTGAATTGTTCCAAGATGGAGACATGGGAACCTCTCCACTGCCACAGCCTGCAGATTGATGAATTGATTCAGAGGAGAGAGAAGGGAGGGGCCTATGCCGCTCGGTATATTTATATGTAAACTCAGCAAAAAGAAACGTCCTCTCACTGTCAACTGTGTTAATCTTCAGAAAACTTAACATGTGTAAATATTTGTATGAACATAACAAGATTCAACAACTGAGACATGAACTGAACAAGTTCCCCAGACATGTGACAAACAGAAATGGAATAATGTGTCCCTGAACAAAGGGGGGGTCAAAATCAAAAGTAAGTCAATGCAGCTGGTGGCCACACCAGATACTAAGTACTGCAGTGCATCTCCTCCTCATGGACTGCACCAGATTTGCCAGTTCTTGCTGTGAGATGTTACCCCACTCTTCCACCAAGGCACCTGCAAGTTCCCAGACATTTCTGGGGGGAATGGCCTTAGGCCTCACCCTCCGATCCAACAGGTCCCAGACGTGCTCAATAGGATTGAGAGCCGGGCTATTCGCTGGCCATGGCAGAACACTGACATTCCTGTCTTGCAGGAAATCACGCAGAGACGAGCAGTATGGCTGGTGGCATTATCATGCTGGAGGGTCATGTCAGGATGAGCCTGCAGGAAGGTTACCACATGAGGGAGGAGGATGTCTTCCCTGTAACGCACAGCGCTGAGATTGCCTGCAATGACAACAAGCTCAGTCTGATGATGCTGCGACACCCCCCCCCCCGACCATGACGGACCCTCCACCTCCAAATCACTCCCGCTCCAGAGTACAGGCCTCAACGTAACGCTCATTCCTTCGACAATAAACGAGAATCCGACCATCAGACAAAACCGCGACTTGTCAGTGAAGAGCACTTTTTGCCAGTCCTGTCTGGTCCAGCGACGGTGGGTTTGTGCTCATAGGCGACGTTGTTGCCGGTGATGTCTGGTGAGGACCTGCCTGACAACAGGCCTACAAGCCCTCAGCCTCTCTCCCTGTGCCTGTCCTGCAGGTGTGATGTTCGGATGTACCGATCCTGTGCAGGTGTTGTTACACGTGATCTGCCACTGCGAGGACGATCAGCTGTCCGTCCTGTCTCCCTGGGCATCTTTCTTTTAGTGTTTTTCAGTCAGTAGAAAGGCCACTTTAGTGTCCTAAGTTTTCATAACTGTGACCTTAATTGCCTACCGTCTGTCAGCTGTTAGTGTCTTAACGACCGTTCCACAGGTGCATGTTCATTAATTGTTGATGGTTCATTGAACAAGCATGGGAAACAGTGTTTAAACCCTTTACAATGAAGATCTGTGAAGTTATTTGGATTTTTACAAATTATCTTTGAAAGACAGGGTCCTGAAAAGGGGACTCTTTTTTTTGCTGAGTTTACATATTCTTATTCCATCCCTTTAGTGTATTAGGTAGTTGTGGAATTGTTAGATTACTTGATATTACTGCACTGTCAGAACTAGAAGCACAAGTATTTCGCTACACTCGCAGTAACATCTGCTAACCATGTGACCAGTAACATCTGCTAACCATGTGTATGTGACCAATAACATCTGCTAACCATGTGACCAATAACATCTTCTAACCATGTGACCAATAACATCTGCTAACCATGTGACCAATAACATCTGCTAACCATGTGACCAATAACATCTGCTAACCGTGTGTATGTAACCAATAACATCTGCTAACCATGTGACCAATAACATCTGCTAACCATGTGACCAATAACATCTGCTAAATATGTGTATTTGATCAATAACATCTGCTAACCATGCGTATGTGACCAATAACATCTGCTAACCATGTGTATGTGACCAATAACATCTGCTAACCATGTGTATGTGACCAATAACATTTGATTTGAGAGGAGGGGAGGGGAGAAGAGGGGAGGGGAGAAGAGGGGAGGGGAGAAGAGGGGAGGGGAGAAGAGGGGAGGGGAGAAGAGAGGAGGGGAGAAGAGAGGAGGGGAGAAGAGAGGAGGGGAGAAGAGAGGAGGGGAGAAGAGAAGAGGGGAGAAGAGGGGAGGGGAGAAGAGGGGAGGGGAGAGGAGGGGGGGGGAGAAGAGAGGAGGGGAGAGGAGGGGGGGAGAAGAGGGGAGGGGAGAAGAGGGGAAGCGGAGAGGCCTTGAAACGGATTCAGAAGCAGTCTAGTAGCCCGTCAAATAATGAATGTTGGAATAACGGTCGACTGTGTCAGAGGGAAAACGACATCTATTATTAAGACATCTGAGTCTTCAATGAGAAAGCCCTCGCTCTAACTGACCTCTCTCCCTCTCTCTCGTTCACTCTTCGCATTTCTGTCTCCCTCTCTCTCTATCCGTCTCGCGCCCCCCTCCCCCTATCCGTCTCGCGCCCCCCCCCCCTCCCTCTATCCGTCTCGCGCCCCCCCCCATCCCTCTATCCGTCTCGCGCCCCCCCCCCCCCCCCCCATCCCTCTCTCGCTCTGGTTCAAAAACTAGCTAGCTATAGAACTCATTAAACCAATCCCTCTCTAGTTCAGTCTCTTTGGGTAAATCTCATCTTCACCCCCGTGTCCTCTTTTCAAAACTATAAATAAAATACTTACAAAAAGGAATTGCTGTTTCTGCTTACGATTTTTGTGAAAGTAACTAGACTCAAAAAGTTACAAGCAAATAAAAAGAGAAAGGAATGCATCTTAAAAGACGTTTGTTTCTGTCGGAGAAAAGTTTACAGTTACCACGGAAACCAAAGAGCACCTGACGACAGAAGTTTATATTAACTGAAAAAACTAAGGAGAGAAAAAAAAAGGTGTTTTATATATAAAATAACACACACACACACAACGTAGTACCCTACGGATTGCATCAAAGGATATAGAGAGGAAGTTGGAGTGGTAGGATAGCTTAATGACAGAGGGGGTGAGAGCTAAGAGATGTGACTGTGAGAAACTGTTAGGGTTAAAGCGCTGAATCCATTCAGTCGACCGGTCGAATGTCTGGACAATAGGCTGTTGGTCGACCGTGATTCCTTCAGTCGAGCAATAGCAAAAAATACATATAATTTCCTGTCTGAGTGGACTAAATCGCTTGTGGAGGCGATGGGGAAGGCAGTACATCACTGAGACTGAAATTGTGCACTGAACAAAAATGAACATGCAACAAATTCAAAGATTTTACTGAGGTATAGCCCATATATGGAATTCAGTTAAATGAGAAAAAAAAGGCCCTAATCTATGGATTTCACATGACTGGGAATAGAGCTATGCATCAGTTGGTTACAGATACCTTGGGCGTGAATCAGAAAACCAGTCAGTACGTGGTGTGACCACCATTTGCCTCACGCAGGGTGACAAATCTCCTTCACATAGAGTTGATCAGGCTGTTGATTGTGATCTGTAGAATGTTGTCCCACTCCTCTTCAATGGCTGTGTGAAGTTGCTGGATATTGGCGGGAACTGGAACACGCTGTCATACAGGTCGATCCAGAGCATCCCAAACATGCTCAATGGGGGACAGTAGCAGTTAAAAGTTTGGACACCTACTCATTCAAGGGTTAATTTATTGTAGAATAATCAAAACTATGAAAATGACACATATGGAATCATGAAGTAACCAAAAAAAAAGATTCTAGGGTAGCCTGTGTATGGTGTCTCGTTCTACACAAATCCGTTCACCTACTCTGCGTCCCAAAGACACGGCGGTTGGAACCAAATCTCTCAAATTTGGAGTCATCAGACCAAAAGGACAGATTTCCACCAGTCTAATGTCCATCGCTCCTGCTTCTTGGCCCAAGCAAGTCTCTTCTTATTGGTGTCCTTTAGTAGTGTTTTTTTTTGCAGCAACAATTCAATCAAGAAGCCCAGATTCACAGTCTCCACTGAACAGTTGATGTTGAGATGTGTCTGTTACTTCACTCTGTGAAGCATTTATTTGGGCTGCAAGCTGAAGTGCACTTAACTCTAATGAACGTATCCTCTGCAGGAGAGGTAACTATGGGTCTTCCTTTCCTGTGGCGGTCCTCATGAGAGAAACAGTTTCTTCATAGTGATTGATTGTTTTTGCGACTGCACTTGAAGAAACGTAAGTTATCGAAATGTTCTGCAATGGACTGACCTTCATGTCTTAAAGTGATGAACTGTCATTTCTCTTTGCTTATTTGAGCTGTTCTTGACATAATATGGACTTGGTATTTTACCAAATAGGGCTTTCTTCTGTTTACCACCCCTACCTTGTCACAGCACAACTGATTGGTGCAAAAGCATTAAGGAAAGAAATTCCACATATGAACTTTTAAGGCATGCCTGTTAATTGCAATGCATTCCAGGTGACTACCTCATGAAGCTGATTTAAAGAATGCCAAGAGTATGCAAAGACTGTTATTTCATAGTTTCAATGTCCTCCCTACTATTCTAAAATGTTGAAAATAGTAAAAATAAAAGATCCTGAAATGAGTCTGTGTGTCCAAACTTTTGACAGGTACTGTATGTCTGGTGAGTATGCAGGTCATGGAAGAACTGGGACATTTTCAGCTTCCAGGAATCGTGTTCAGATCCTTGCGACATGGGACCTTGTATTATCATGCTGAAACATGAGGTGATGGCGGAGGTTGAATGGCACGACAATGGGCCTCAGGATCTCGATACGGTATCTGTGTATTCAAATTGCCAAAGATAAAATGCAATTGCATTCATTGGCCATAGCTTATGCCTGCCCATACCACAACCACCACCATGGGGCGCAATGTTGACATCAGCAAACGAGACACCATACACAGGGTCTGCCATCTGCCTGGTACATTTGAAACCGGGATTCATCCGTGAAGAGGCACACTTTCTCCAGCGTGCTCCATCGAAGGTGAACATTTTCCCACTGAAGTCGTTTACAACGCTGAACTGCAGTCAGGTCAAGACCCCGGTAAGGACAAAAGACCACACAAATGAGCTTCCCGGGGCCGGTTTCTGATCGTTTGTGCAGATATTCTTAGGGTTGTGAAAACCAACACTTTCATCAGCTGTCCGTCCAGGTGACTGGTCTCAGACGATCCCGCAGGTGAAGAAGCCGCATGTGGAGGTCCTGGGCTGGCGTGGTTACAGGTGGTCTGTGGTTGTGAGGCCGGTTGGACGTACTGCCAAATTTTCTAAATCAACGTTGGAGGTGGTAAAGATTATGGTAAAGAAACATTCCATTCTCTGGCAACAGCTCCGGTAGACATTCCGGCAGTCAGAATACCAATTGCACGCT
>NC_143030.1:12807092-12954592 GCF_057628025.1 Oncorhynchus mykiss
GTAGCCTAGTGGTTAGAGTGTAGAGGCGGCAGGGTAGCCTAGTGGTTAGAGTGTAGAGGCGGCAGGGTAGCCTAGTGGTTAGAGTGTTGGACTTCGAATCCCCGAGCTGCTCCCGAACAAGGCTAACTGCCTGTTAACCCACTGTTCCTAGGCCGTCATTGAAAATAATAATTTGTTCTTAACTTGCCTTAACTGACTTGCCTAGTAAAGTAAAGGTAAAATAAATAAAAGTCAAGTACTGAATTTCAAGCACAGATTCAAACCACAAAGACAAGGGAGGTCTTTCCAATGCCTCGCAAAGGGCACCCATTGGTAGAACAAAAACCAAGCAGGGATTTCAACATGAGGCCAATGTTGACTTTATAAACAGGTAAGAGTTTAATGGCTGTGATATCAGAAAACTGAGGATGAAATCAACAACATTGCACAATACTAAGCTAAATGACAGTGTGAAATAAAGGAAGTCTGTACAGAACAAAAAAATGTTACAAAACACACATCCTGTTTGCAACATGACACTTAATACTGCAATGTGGCTAAGAAATTAACTTTATGTCCTGAATACAAAGTGTTACGTTTGGGGCAAATCTAACACAACACGTCACCGAGTACCACGCGTCATATTTTCAAACATGGTGCTGGCTGCATCAGACAACGACCAGGGAGTTTATTTTAGGATAAAGGGAAACAGAATACAGTTATAGCCACAGGCAAAACCCTAGAGGAAAACCTGGTTCAGTCGGCTTTCCACCAGACCTTAAAACACGAGGCCAAATCTACACAGGAGGTGCTTACCAAGACGACATTGAATGTTCCTGAGAAGCCTGATCACTTAAAATCAGCTTGAAAATCTATGGCATGTCTTGAAAAGGGCTGTCTAGCCATGATCAACTTGACAGAGATGTAAGAACCTTTAAAAGAAAATGGGCAAATATTGTACAATCCAGGTGGGCAAAGTTCTTTAAGAGACGAGGACAAAAAGACTCTGTAATCGCCGCCAAAAGGTGCTTCTACAAAGCATTGACTCAGGAGTGTGAATACCAATGTAAATTAGATATCTGTATTTATTATGCAATACATTTGCTCACATTTCTAGAAACGTGTTTTCACTTTGCCATTATGGGGTAATTAATGTGTGTAAGAAGCGTGAGAAAATAGATTTTTATCCATTTTCAATTCAGGCCGTGACAAAATGTGAGAAAATGCAATACTTTCTGAACGCTCTGTTAGTTGTCCGAACGGACAAGTAAAAAAAATAATAAAAATATCAAACAATTACGCCGATCAGCAATGGATCAGAGAGGCCAACATTAGAATATTCAAAACCATTTTTATTTGTGTACATTAAACAAGCCTACAGGTCAAAGTGTAGGTGAGATGCCTATTGGCCACAGCCTCGCGCCCAATCAGATACCGACATGAGGCCCAATAAAACTTTAAATGAGACTTAATTACATATAGGCATCACCCACCGTCAATATTTTGAAACGATTTAAACAAACTTAACGGTTTAAAACCTGGGCATTTTATGAAGCAAGTCTAACCTTGTTTCAAAGTAGCCTAGACAAAATACGACCGCAGAAATTAAGGAATTATTTTATAAAATATGCCATAAAACACAATATGCCAGCATTTCTCTCATGATCTAGTTGTTTCCAAATCAACTTTCTTTTACTGTCCAGCTGCCAAAGGCATAACCCTCGTCATATTAATAACCCTAGTTAATGACAACCCTGGTCATATTAATAACCCTAGTTAATGACAACCCGTCATATTAATAACCCTAGTTAATGACAACCCTCGTCATATTAATAACCCTAGTTAATGACAACCCTCGTCATATTAATAACCCTAGTTAATGACAACCCTCGTCATATTAATAACCCTAGTTAATGACAACCCTCGTCATATTAATAACCCTAGTTAATGACAACCCTCGTCATATTAATAACCCTAGTTAATGACAACCCTCGTCATATTAATAACCCTAGTTAATGACAACCCTCGTCATATTAATAACCCTAGTTAATGACAACCCTCGTCATATTAATAACCCTAGTTAATGACAACCCTCGTCATATTAATAACCCTAGTTAATGACAACCCTGGTCATATTAATAACCCTAGTTAATGACAACCCTCGTCATATTAATAACCCTAGTTAATGACAACCCTGGTCATATTAATAACCCTAGTTAATGACAACCCTCGTCATATTAATAACCCTAGTTAATGACAACCATCATATTAATAACCCTAGTTAATGACAACCATCATATTAATAACCCTAGTTAATGACAACCATCATATTAATAACCCTAGTTAATGACAACCATCATATTAATAACCCTAGTTAATGACAACCATCATATTAATAACCCTAGTTAATGACAACCATCATATTAATAACCCTAGTTAATGACAACCATCATATTAATAACCCTACTTAATGACAACCATCATATTAATAACCCTAGTTAATGACAACCATCATATTAATAACCCTAGTTAATGACAACCATCATATTAATAACCCTACTTAATGACAACCATCATATTAATAACCCTAGTTAATGACAACCATCATATTAATAACCCTACTTAATGACAACCATCATATTAATAACCCTAGTCAATGACAACCCGTCATATTAATAACCCTAGTCAATGACAACCCGTCATATTAATAACCCTAGTTAATGACAACCCTAGTCATATTAATAACCCTAGTTAATGACAACCCTCGTCATATTAATAACCCTAGTTAATGACAACCCTCGTCATATTAATAACCCTAGTTAATGACAACCATCATATTAATAACCCTAGTTAATGACAACCATCATATTAATAACCCTAGTCAATGACAATCCGTCATATTAATAACCCTAGTTAATGACAACCCTGGTCATATTAATAACCCTAGTTAATGACAACCCTGGTCATATTAATAATCCTAGTTAACGACAACCCTGGTCATATTAATAACCCTAGTTAATGACAACCCTCGTCATATTAATAACCCTAGTTAATGACAACCCTCGTCATATTAATAACCCTAGTTAATGACAACCCTCGTCATATTAATAACCCTAGTTAATGACAACCCTCGTCATATTGAGCTTAGACAAGTAAAGAAATGTCCTACTTGTCAAAAGGACTAAAACATGTTTTATGTCAAGCCCTGGTGTGTGTGTGTGTGTGTGTGTGTGTGTGTGCATTCTGCTGGGCTGGGCCAGCCTGGAGCTCAAAGACTGGGTGTTTTAAGATAAGGGCACCTCATCATTCCTGTACAGCCCACCACACCTCGTGTCCACCCTGCCATTGAGTATGCAATATGCGTCTCTAGATTATTGTGCTTGGCGACCTCCATTAGTCAGTTTAAACCTACACTCCAACACATGATAACAGATTCTCAGAGCTCTCCTCTATCTCCCCTCTGACACAACAGTCACAGTCAACGCTTTTCTACAGACCTTTTTTTCCCCCTCCCTCTGACACTCCCGCCTTCTCTTACCCTCTTTCCATCTCTTGCTAGCTCTCAGCCTTCCTCTCTGTCGCTCTCCAGCTCCCTCATCCCCTCACGCTTTGTCCTTTTCGCCTTCTCTCTCTCTCCTCTATTCAATCCCTCTCATCCATCTCTCCTTCACTTCCCTTCTCTCCCCCATCCTCTCTCTCTCTCTCCTCTATTCATTCCCTCTCATCCATCTCTCCTTCACTTCCCTTCTCTCCCCCATCCTCTCTCTCTCTCTCTCCTCTATTCATTCCCTCTCATCCATCTCTCCTTCACTTCCCTTCTCTCCCCCATCCTCTCTCTCTCTCTCCTCTATTCATTCCCTCTCATCCATCTCTCCTTCACTTCCCTTCTTTCCCCCATCCTCTCTCTCTCTCCATTCCCTCTCATCCATCTCTCCTTCACTTCCCTTCTCTCCACCATCCTTCTCTCTCTCTCTCTCTCTCTCTCTCCCCTCTATTCAATCCCTCTCATCCATCTCTCCTTCACTTCCCTTCTCTCCACCATCCTTCTCTCTCTCTCTCTCTCTCTCTCTCTCTCTCCCCTCTATTCATTCCCTCTCATCCATCTCTCCTTCACTTCCCTTCTCTCCACCATCCTTCTCTCTCTCTCTCTCTCTCCCCTCTATTCATTCCCTCTCATCCATCTCTCCTTCACTTCCCTTCTCTCCACCATCCTTCTCTCTCTCTCTTCTATTCTCTCCCTTCCAGGGTTATTAGTTTTATTGACGACACAATCTTCTAGTAACGTCACTCAAGCAGATTGGCCCATTCTCTCTCTCCCCTTTGACTCACTCCCTCTCCCTTTCTTTTCATTTTCTCCCCCTCCATTCTCTCTCTCCTCCCCTACCTCTTTCTTCTAGTAACGTCACTGAGGCAGATTGGTCCATTCAGTATCTGGGACAGCAGGGAGGTGACTCAGTGTTAGTATATAGTTTAGAAACCGGGTGTTTACGGAAACTGGATGCTGACTGGTTGATAGCAGGGAGTTCTAGAACCACAATCCCAGCATCCTCCGGGTAACGCCTGTTAAAAGACATGCTCCGGAACATTGGCCACCACTAACTGTTATTTAAACCTTCCGTTTTGGGCTTGATGTGTCAATGTGTAGTTCATACATGCATACTCCATGAGAAGAATTACGGTCTTGCCTCAAATAGCAACAAAACCTCTAGTTTGAAAGCAACTTTTTCTGGAATCTGCACCCCACTGTTTCCCCTTAATTTCCCCCCACGTGGGCCAACCCCTAACAATTAGAGTTCAACCAATGAGCTTCATGTGAGTGGCAGCTAGCAAGAGGCACGTCAAACACAAATGGCAGAGCGAGCAATGAGGTGGTGCACATATCTGCACACAATGTGACGTAGTAAACCATTTTTGGGGGACTAATTTTAGCTTGCGAGCACTACTTTCAGAACCACTGGCTAAAAAGTCATCAGAAGTAGAGGAGAATCAAACAATGAACAAGTTCATTAGATTTATCTATATGCATCCACTGTCTCACAGCCCAGACAGTCAATTTATAAACTTAATCTCCCCTGGAAAAATAGAATCTAGACAACATTTCCCCATGCTAGTAGGCTGGCAATGCTACTTGGCTAGCAATGCTACTTGGCTAGCAATGCTACTTGGCTAGCAACTTCAGAATCTCAGAACTCACTCAATGTAATAACGTTTGAATGAAAACTTTTCTTAATACATGTCGGCAACCGTTTTACGAAAGCAATAAGGCCCTGAACATATCGAGTGTAACACCCTCCAAAGGACCTTGGCTTTGCCTCGGGCATAAGAACACCCCTTAGTTGGGAGTTAGCACACAATAATCCCCAGGTTCTCGTGCCTTATTGCTTAAATATAAAAACACACACATTCACTATGCCCCCCTTTCTACATCTGAAAACCTCGCACTCTCAAGGTGGGAGACCGAACATGTGCTTAGCATAAGCATTCTATCAGTGTCCTCGCTCCTCCCAGCCAGGTAGGGGTGGTACTGGGCATGGGCAATGGAGCAGTCTCCAACCTGGGCAATGGAGCAGTCTCCAACCTGGGCAATGGAGCAGTCTCCAACCTGGGCAATGGAGCAGTCTCCAACCTGGGCAATGGAGCAGTCTCCAACCTGGGCAATGGAGCAGTCTCCAACCTGGGCAATGGAGCAGTCTCCAACCTGGGCAATGGAGCAGTCTCCAACCTGGGCAATGGAGCAGTCTCCAACCTGGGCAATGGAGCAGTCTCCAACCTGGGCAATGGAGCAGTCTCCAACCTGGGCAATGGAGCAGTCTCCAACCTGGGCAATGGAGCAGTCTCCAAGCATATCCTCCTCCATCACTCCTATATCCTCCCCCGACCTTACTGTTGTGCCTTCCATATCTCCATCCCCATCTTTTGCCCTTGGGTTGGGGGGATGGAAGCAGGCCCTCTCCCAGTCTACCCTCTCTAGAGTAACCTTGTTCAGGCTCAGGTGCAGTATAGTATAGTCAGCAGCCAGACTTCCAGACTCCCAGGAGGGCGGCCCAGTAACCTGAGTAGCCACGGCCAGGATCAGAGCACCTGAGGGGAGGCTTGAGGCGCCGGGCTGGGTGGGTGCCCTGGTTCTCTCTCTCCTGCTCATTGTCTAAGACTTCCTGTAATCTGGTTGTTTTGGTACACTGCGGCCTGCCTACACTCGCCACACACAGGAAACGACTGGGACAAACACTTCGTATAACTGGGACTGCACACACACACGACACTTGTACATACAGTTGAAGTCGGAAGTTGACATACACCTTAGCCAAATACATTTAAAAACTCTGTTTTTAACAATTCCTGACATGTAATGCCAGTAAAAATTCCACAGTTAAAATAAAGTGGTGATCCTAAGAATGTGAAGTGTCAAAATAATAGTAGAGAGAATGATTTATTTCAGCCTTTATTTCTTTCATCACACTCCAGGTGGGTCAGAAGTTTACATACACTCAATTTGTATTTGGTAGCGTTGCCTTTAAAATTGTTTAATTTGGTTCAAATACAGTGCCTTGCGAAAGTATTCGGCCCCCTTGAACTTTGCGACCTTTTGCCACATTTCAGGCTTCAAACATAAAGATATAAAACTGTATTTTTTTGTGAAGAATCAACAACAAGTGGGACACAATCATGAAGTGGAACGACATTTATTGGATATTTCAAACTTTTTTAACAAATCCAAAACTGAAAAATTGGGCGTGCAAAATTATTCAGCCCCTTTACTTTCAGTGCAGCAAACTCTCTCCAGAAGTTCAGTGAGGATCTCTGAATGATCCAATGTTGACCTAAATGACTAATGATGATAAATACAATCCACCTGTGTGTAATCAAGTCTCCGTATAAATGCACCTGCACTGTGATAGTCTCAGAGGTCCGTTAAAAGCGCAGAGAGCATCATGAAGAACAAGAAACACACCAGGCAGGTCCGAGATACTGTTGTGAAGAAGTTTAAAGCCGGATTTGGATACAAAAATATTTCCCAAGCTTTAAACATCCCAAGGAGCACTGTGCAAGCGATAATATTGCAATGGAAGGAGTATCAGACCACTGCAAATCTACCAAGACCTGGCCGTTTTTATATCTTTATGTTTGAAGCCTGAAATGTGGCAAAAGCTCGCAAAGTTCAAGGGGGCCAAATACTTTCGCAAGGCACTGTATGTCGGGTAGCCTTCCACAAGCTTCCCACAATAAGTTGGGTGAATTTTGGCCCATTCGTCCTGACAGAGCTGGTGTACCTGAGTCAGGTTTGTAGGGCTCCTTGCTCGCACAAGCTTTTTCAGTTCTTCCCACAAATGTTCTATGGGATTGAGGTCAGGGCTTTGTGATGGCCACTCCAATCATTTGACTTTGTTGTCCTTTTGCCATGTTGCCACAACATTGGAAGTATGCTTGGGGTCATTGTCCATTTGGAAGACCCTTTTGCAACCAAGCTTTGACTTCCTGACTGATGTCTTGAGATGTCGCTTCAATATATCCACCTGATTTTCCTCCCTCATGATGCCATCTATTTTGTGAAGTGCACCAGTCCCTCCTGCAGCAAAGCACCCCAACAACATGATGCTGCCACCACCGTGCATCACGGTTGGGATGGTGTTCTTGGGCTTGCAAGCCTCCCCCTTTTTCCTCCAAACATAACGATGGTCATTATCGCCAAACAGTTCAGTTTTTGTTTCATCAGACCAGAAGACATTTTTCCAAAAAGTACGATCTTTGTCCCCATGTTCAGTTGCAAACCGTAGTCTGGCTTTGCACTTTTTTCACCAAAGTACGTTCATCTCTAGGAGACAGAACGCGTCTCCTTCCTGAGCAGTATGACAGCTGAGTGGTCCCATGGTGTTTATACTTACGTACTATTGTTTGTAAAGATGAACGTGGTACCTTCAGGAATTTGGAAATTGCTCCCAAGGATGAACCAGACTTGTGGAGGTCTACAATATTTTTCTGAGGTCTTGGCTGATTTCTTTTGATTTTCCCATGATGTCAAGCAAAGAGGCACTGAGTTTGAAGGTAGGCCTTGAAATACATCCATAGGTACACCTCCAATTGACTAAAATTATGGCAATTAGCCTAGCAGAAGCTTCTAAAGCCATGACATAATTTTCTGGAATTTTCCAAGCTGTGTAAAGGCACAGTCAACTTAGTGTATGTAAACGTCTGACCCACTGGAATTGTGATACAGTGAATTATAAGTGAAATTATCCATCTGTAAACAATTGTTGGAAATATGCCTTGTGTCATGCACAAAGTAGACGTCCTAAACGACTTGCCAAAACTATAGTTTATTAACAAGACATTTGTGGAGTAGTTGAAAAACGAGTTTTAATGACTCCAACCCAAGTGTATGTAAACTAGTTTTAATAACGCCAACCTAAGTGTATGTAAACTAGTTTTAATGACTCCAACCTAAGTGTATGTAAACAAGTTTTAATAACTCCAACCTAAGTGTATGTAAACTAGTTTTAATGACTACAACCTAAGTGTATGTAAACTAGTTTTAATGACTACAACCTAAGTGTATGTAAACTAGTTTTAATAACTCCAACCTAAGTGTATGTAAACTTCCGACTTCAACTGTACATGTCCATGTACAACAGGAAAACACAGTTGATCTAGAACGATAGACTATTACATTCTGCATAACAATGTCGTCTCCCAAGGAACTGTTTCTTGGCAGAGCTGAAGAGAGAAAAGTACAGGTGAAGATCGGATACGGTATTGATACAGAGAGACAGCGAAGATGAGAGTGCAGGGGAGAGAGAGAAGCGAAAGAAAAGAGAGACAAGAGAGGGGAAGAGAGGGGAGAGGAGAAAGAGAGGGAAGAGAGGAAAGAAAAAAGACAGAAAGAGAGCGTGCTCCCTCTCACAAGGGAGAAGGAGCGATAGAAAAGCTTGACAGGTGTATAGGATAAACCCTGGGTGAAGAATTAACGGAGTATTGATACTGGGTAGTTGGACTAAAACTAAACTCGACAACACAGTGCTGGCAACCGGTCCAATCAAGACCAACACTATGGAATGGAGACTGGGATAAAGCTCTCCCTCTTTCTCCCTCGTTCATTCCTTTGATCCCTCTCTCTCTTGCTCTCTCTCTCCATCTTTCGCCCTCTCCCCCCTCTCTCTTTCTCCCTCTCTCTCCCTCCCTCCCTCTCCCTTTTTAAGTTCCCCCTCTCCTGCTCCATCTTCCTCCCTCTCCCGGTTACCCCTCTCTCTTTCTCTGGCCAGAGGACGTCTTAGAATCAACATCGTAAGAGAAAAAGAAAGCTACAAGAATGGTTGGTTACATCATCCTCGTGTGGAAATGTGCCTCTTGCTAAACTAAGGTGACAAGGTCCGGTGGCCTTTCATCACTGAGTTGAAACAGTCAAAGTAGCTGTGGTAATCATCATCAGTACAGTGGTTGTTCTCCCCTCGTCAAATAGAACATTATTACCAGGAACACATTTCAAGAGCTCAACGCAGGCCTAGACTGAATTTAAAATGGAGGCAGCTCCCTGAGAACACTATGGAAGGCATTTGGGAGTGTGTGAGTCCGTGTGTGTGTGTTCGTGAGTCCGTGTGTGTGCGCGCGTGTGTATTTTCACTTACCTCATTGCCATACATCATAAGGTGGTGTGTAGCGATCAGAGCTTTGAAGACCACCACCCAGCTGCTATTGGCTGTCCTCTCAAATAGTGTGTCAGCCAGCTGGGGGACCGACACGTTCATCTCACTGGTGCAGTGGATCAGGTCTGGAGGAGACAGACAGAGTTAGAGAGAGAGAGACAGGACAGACAGGACAGACGTGGTGAGATCAGGGCCTGTATAGATGGGGAAATCAAAGACAAGGAACGCACTCTCAGGTACACACTCACAGTGGTGTGACAGTGGAACTGCATGCAAGTTCAAAATGAAGGACAAACAGGGTCATTTCAGGAAGAGGAACACACACAACACACACACACACACACGGGGCTGCAAGTCCAGAGACAAACACATAGTCTAGACTCGAGTGTCGACCTCCAGTCTAGACGAGTACAAACTGTGCTGTAGGTGGTAAAACTGACCCTGGACGACAACAACATGATGTTTGTTTCCAACATTCGAGCGGTTTTCCTTTCCTTGCTGTGATACTAATGAGTAGCACCATACCGGTTTGGTCCCAGGCCTATAAAAACAACATCCTGTTCCACATGTGCTGTTCTATTCAGACAATTCTATTGACATTATGTTTATATATTCATATGCACCAAAACAACAACTTTCACGGCCACTAGGGCTGTCCCCGACTAAAAAAAAAAAAACACATATTGGTCAACCAAGAGCCATCTGTCATTTTTAAAAACATGTATTTTCCCATAGATAGGATGTCTCCATGTCTTTTAATCAACTATATTCACTGAGCTTGTCTGAATCTTTAAGCACACTGTTTGATTCAATAATTAAGACAAATGATTAGAGGGAGTCTGACCAGCAATTGATTTGATTGTGTCGGAGTCAGACAACCAGTGACCCTGGGACAAGCACCCGCCTTCTCTATCCTCCCTGATGTAGTGACCAGGGTTCATCTGTCCTCCCTGATGTAGTGACCAGGGTTCATCTGTCCTCCCTGATGTAGTGACCAGGGTTCACCTCTCCTCCCTGATGTAGTGACCAGGGTTCATCTGTCCTCCCTGATGTAGTGACCAGGGTTCACCTCTCCTCCCTGATGTAGTGACCAGGGTTCATATCTCCTCCCTGATGTAGTGACCAGGGTTCATCTGTCCTCCCTGATGTAGTGACCAGGGTTCATCTGTCCTCCCTGATGTAGTGACCAGGGTTCATATCTGTCTCTATCCTCCCTGATGTAGTGACCAGGGTTCATATCTGTCTCTATCCTCCCTGATGTAGTGACCAGGGTTCACCTCTCCTCCCTGATGTAGTGACCAGGGTTCACCTCTCCTCCCTGATGTAGTGACCAGGGTTCACCTCTCCTCCCTGATGTAGTGACCAGGGTTCATCTGTCCTCCCTGATGTAGTGACCAGGGTTCATCTGTCCTCCCTGATGTAGTGACCAGGGTTCATATCTGTCTCTGTCCTCCCTGATGTAGTGACCAGGGTTCACCTCTCCTCCCTGATGTAGTGACCAGGGTTCACCTCTCCTCCCTGATGTAGTGACCAGGGTTCATATCTGTCTCTATCCTCCCTGATGTAGTGACCAGGGTTCATATCTGTCTCTATCCTCCCTGATGTAGTGACCAGGGTTCACCTCTCCTCCCTGATGTAGTGACCAGGGTTCACCTCTCCTCCCTGATGTAGTGACCAGGGTTCACCTCTCCTCCCTGATGTAGTGACCAGGGTTCACCTCTCCTCCCTGATGTAGTGACCAGGGTTCACCTCTCCTCCCTGATGTAGTGACCAGGGTTCACCTCTCCTCCCTGATGTAGTGACCAGGGTTCACCTCTCCTCCCTGATGTAGTGACCAGGGTTCATATCTCCTCCCTGATGTAGTGACCAGGGTTCATCTGTCCTCCCTGATGTAGTGACCAGGGTTCATATCCGTCTCTATCCTCCCTGATGTAGTGACCAGGGTTCACCTCTCCTCCCTGATGTAGTGACCAGGGTTCATCTGTCCTCCCTGATGTAGTGACCAGGGTTCACCTCTCCTCCCTGATGTAGTGACCAGGGTTCATATCTCCTCCCTGATGTAGTGACCAGGGTTCATCTGTCCTCCCTGATGTAGTGACCAGGGTTCATCTGTCCTCCCTGATGTAGTGACCAGGGTTCATCTGTCCTCCCTGATGTAGTGACCAGGGTTCACATCCCTCATTTGAACAGGGAAAAACACTCCCTGTTCCCCTGCTCTCTCTAAGTGACACATGTTTGCATCGCATTGACAAAGAACTCTCGGGTCGACCAACAGCCTAACGACCAAATAATGGACCAGTTGCCTAAATGGGGTCAGTCCTAACGACCACCCATTAGTACTTGTCCACCACAACAAGTGAATGTGAATTTTTAGAGTTGTATTCTCCCCCCTGCCGTCTCCTACCCCTCGCTCTCCTAAATCCCTACTTCTATTGTTCAACAAAACGGGTCCAGACTACACACACCCACCTGGGTAACTTTGGAAACACCAATTCATTCGTCTGTAACATCTGTCTCATTAACATGGTTATTGGACAATGGGGCCAGGCTACATTAGGATTTCAGTGTAGGGTTTCAGGGTTTCAGTGACCAGGGTTTAGGGTTTCAGTGTGATATGAAGATTAATATTTAAGCAATAAGGCCCAAGGGGGTGTGGTATAACAGCCATTATAAACTGGGTGGTACGAGCACTGAATGCTAATTGGCTGACAGCTGTGGTATATCAGACCGTATACCACAGGTATGGTGGTCTATGGCCAATACACCACGACTAAGGGCTGTATCCAGGCTGTAATCCGCATTGTGCCGTGCTTAAGAACAGCCCTTAGTTGTGGTATATTGGCCATATAGGTGTTATAACACGGCTTTCAGCCAATCAGCATTCAGGTCTGGATTAGGTCATAATTAGTAATAGAACATGGGACCACTCTTTCCCAGAGCAGGTTTCTGTTTACACACTGCAGAGCCAGACATGTTTAACAAAACCAATTTCGGATCTGTACTCCCCCTCAGTCTCACCCTGTCGTCCCAGTCTCTCCCCACCTGTGTGTGTGTGTGTGTGGGGGGGGGGGGGGGGGGGGGCTTGTGTGTCTGCTGTAATGTAGTGGATATGTGCTGACTTAATCAAAGGGAGTGGAAACACATTTGGATGCCCTTGATCACAGTCAGTTGTCTTAAACGGCGAGAGAGAGAGGGGAGAGAGTGGGGGGCGAGACAGAATAGAGAGAGACAGAATAGAGAGAGACAGAATAGAGAGAGACAATAGAGAGAGACAATATAGAGAGACAATAGAGCGAGACAGAGGGACGGGGAGAGAGAGGGACGGGGAGAGACAGAGGGGCGGGGAGAGACAGAATAGAGAGAGACAGAATAGAGAGAAACAGAGGGACGGGGAGAGAGAGGGAGAACTGCAGTGTGAGGAGAGGCTGGCTCCATCTGGGGAGTGGTGGTGGTGGATCCCATCTTATCCAACCTGCAATCTGCAGAAACCCTGACCACGCAGGGTGGAACAATTCCTCTCTTCACCCTCTCCTCCCTCCCTTCCCCGTCTTACTGGCCATCAGCCATGTTTGAGAGTGGCTGTGAAAACCCACACACCAGCTAGACTTAGTGTGTGGCTCCCTACACACAATGGTAATGTGTAACACAAACACTCCTAATATCATGGTACAATTCTGGGAGATTTTACAAAGATATTTTAGAACACGGAGGGATTCCAGAACTCCAGAGACATTCTAGAACACCAGAGAGATTCAGTGAGAGATGGACAATGAACGATAAAAAGGGCATGAGCGCTGATCTCATCTGTCCTTCTCAGAGTTGACAGACAGCTGCTCTGTGTTCTAATGTGTGTGTTCCAATGCACACAGAACCATTGTTCCATTCAGCAGGGCTGGCATGACCTTTGCCCTCTGGGTTGCACTGGTCAGTCCCCGTAATGAGGAGCTCCTGGTACTGGCCTGAGCTTAGGGCTCTTACCTCATCAACCAACACACACACACAGCTAGGAGAGGGATGGGACTGTGGTGGGGTGAGAGAGACCAAGCAAACAACAACTGGACAGGAAGAATAGTTAGGCCTCTCAATGGACAAGAAGTCAGTGAAGTGAGTCTCCAGTAGGAATCGTTCCTGTATAATGTATACGCCCAGTCAATCCAGAAGACGAGGCCCGTTTAAGACCATTGAGAGATGCAGCCCTGGAGATAACTGAGATAACTGCACACTGTAGGTCACAGCCACAACGTAGCTAGTCTGACCTAGAGGGAGAGAGGGAGGGGGAACAGAGTGCTGCCAGCTGTAGGACGTGAGCAGGTGGAGAGAGGGAGGGGGAAACAGAGGGCTGTCAGCTGTAGGATGTGAGCAGGTGGAGAGAGGGAGCACTAGGTGCCAGGTGGGCCAGCCAGACAGGGGAAGACAGACTACATCTGGCCCAGCTGCCAGCCTCCTTGCTGGGGTCGGCTCTCCTCGCCTCCCCCTCACCCCTCCTCGCCTTACACCCGCCTCCCTCCTCCACCTTGCATATCTATAAAAAGGCTAATCTGCGATATGATCTGTACAACAACAAAAAATCCTAACACAGATGCGTGTACACAACCTAAAGATGGAGGAGGGGAGACTGAAGAGGAACACCTTGTATATCCTCTAATCGCCTGCCTGCCTGCCTGACACACACACACACACACCACACACACACAGAGGGTTTACCGAAAAGAGACTTCCTCTGCATGAACAGAGAGAGAGAAAGGGGGGGGGGGGGTAGAGATGGCAGCAGGTGTATAAATAGCTATATATAAAGAGTAGACAGGTTTTTTTCTTCTCCCTTTGTCTCCTCCGTGACACTCCGTCTTTCCCCGTTTCAGATGACAGCCTCTGTTCTCATGGTGACCAAGGCCGGATCGGGATCTGAGTTTAGAACCACGTCGGCGTCAAAGGGGATTCTACGATTCCGCCACATCACAATGGGAAAGATTCCTTTAGTTCCAAAACCAAAAGTTACACCTCCAGACAGGCTCTAGTCAAATGGTTTGCTTGAGGTGCATCCTCTATTTTCAGTTCTGATATATCAACAGGAAGTATGTGTGTATACAGGAAACTAGAGCCTGGACCTACTGAGAAAGAAGCCAAACCATCCTGAACTGCAGCCACTACGGTTCTGTGCTGCCTTCCTAACAATCCAAATGAATCAAGTGCATTCAAATCTAATGACGCCTACGATGTGAATAAAGCCAACTTGACTTTAGGCCAAACCAAGAGAAACCACGCCTGATCTAGGATCAGTTTTCCATTTTAGATCATAGTCAATAGGGTTATCGGGGGACCCGATCACAGGTCAGCATTACAACTCTGATGCTTAGTGCATATGGGCTCAGCCACCCAGGTTCCTGGCTCACTCTTGGTTCGGTAGATCTCGCTCTCAAATTCCTCCCCTCTTTAGACTACGGTAGAGTACAGTAGTAGTCTGTCTTCCATTCTCTCTCTGTGGAGATTCTTACTAGCTGGCCTTGTTGACTCGCTCTCCCTTCAGACAACTATCTGTCGTCTGTTCCATGGTGGTGTGAATGCAGCTGAGTGAGACAGAGAGACAACCAGGGGAGGGAAGGTATGTACATAACAAGCCGACAGACATGGCCAAAGGACCCAGCCAGCCAGGCTAAAAATACCCTGTCGAGGACAGGAGCGCTAAAATGTTCCACACACACAGAGTTCCCACAAACACACACACACACACACACACACACCTTTTAGTCAGAGTCCACTACACAAACTCTTGTAAAGACATGCACACACTTGACTCGACTACAGAGCACTATGCTTTTTCCAAACTACTGGAAAGCGTTTTTCCACCGTCTCGAGGGTCCAGCACTAGGCTGCTCACTAAAAGCTGGCTCCACAGCGAGACCGACTGTCAGCTAGGTTACGGTGAGGACGGAGACTCGACAGACAGGTTACGGTGAGGACGGTGAGGACTCAGACAGGTTACGGTGACGACGGTGAGGACTCGACAGACAGGTTACGGTGAGGACGGAGACTCGACAGACAGGTTTTCTTTGCAATGAATCACAATAGCAATTGTTCACGTATTATAGCCATTAGTAATACATCTAGGCTACATGGGAACCAATGTAACCCTCTTCTGTCCTGTAACAAAGTGTCGCAATAGCCACACACACACACAAACTACACACACAACTACACAACCCGTTTCCTTTGCGGATGATAATCTGTATCATCGACATCGAGCTAGCCTGTAGCTGTGTCCAAAACAGCCCCCTATTTCATTTATAGTCCACTACAAAGAAAAGTAAGGAAAGGATACCTAGTCAGTTGTCTAACTGAATGCCTACACCTGAAATGTGGTCTTCCACATTTAACCCAACCGCTCTGAAGTGCAATATACAAGGACTATGGTGTCATTTGGGACAGTCTCAAGGTTTGAGAAGGGCTGTTCTGGCAGCATATTTTAGAAGTCCTAGTTGACTACAAATGGCTTAAAAAAAAGAAGAAATTAACCTCTTGGTGCTAGGGGGCAGTATTTTCATTTTTGGAAAAAAAAACATATGATATTTTGTCAGGAAAATATGCTAGAATATGCATATAATTGACCGCTATGGATAGAAAACACTCTAATTTTTCCAAAACTGTAAAGATATTGTCTGTGAGTATAACAGAAATGTTGCAGGCGAAAGCCTGAGAAAAATCCAATCCGGAAGTGTCCCAGGTTTTGAAAGCGCTGCGTTCCAATGACTCCCTATTCAGCTGTGAATGTACCATCAACGAGCGTACACTTTCTACGTATTCCCCAAGGTGTCTACAGCATTGTGACGTAGTTTTACGCATTTCTGTTGAAGAATAGCCGTAGGCGGCCACATTGCGTAAGTGGTCACATGGTGGCTCCGAGAGAGGTTCTCGCGTAAAATACAGAGGTAGCCATTACTCCAATCGTGCCTCCTGAAAAACGAATTGTCCCGACAGATATATTATCGAATAGATATTAGAAAAACACCTTGAGGATTGATTATAAACAACGTTTGCCATGTTTGTCAATATTATGGAGCTAATTTTGAATATTTTTAGGCGTTGTGGTGACCGCAATTTCCAGGCGATTTCTCAGCCAAACGTGAAGAAGAAACGGAGCTATTTCGCCTACAAAAATAATCTTTTGGGAAAAAAAATGAACTTTGGCTGTCTACCTGGGAGTCTCGTGAGTGAAAACATCCGAAGTTCAAAGGTTAACTATTTAATTTGATTGTTTTTCTCATTTCCGTGACAAGGTTGCCTGCTGCTAGCAAGGCATAATGCTATGCTAGGCTATCGATAAACTTACACAAATGCTTGTCTAGCTTTGTCTGTAAAGCATATTTTGAAAATCTGAGATGACAGGGTGATTAGCAAAAGGCTAAGCTGTGTTCCAATATATTTCACTTGTGATTTTCATGAATAGGAATATTTTCTAGGAAGATTTATGTCCGTTGCGTTATGGTAATTCGTGTCAGGCGATGATTACGCTCCCGGATCCGGGTTTGAGAGTCACAAGAAGTTTTAAAGAGTCACCTCGCGATGTTAATCTTAAATTAGTGTGTGGACATTCTGAAATGCAAACAGTATGTGAGAGGTAGGGCTAGACTTTACTCAAGCGATGACGATGACCTAGGCTACAGTGGGCAAAACACGGAAATATTATTTACCCATTGTGGAGCGTCTAAGGTGAATTGCCCTCTCATTTGGGATGTTCCACTGAATTAGCCCTACGAACGAGTCAAACCCCTAACTCAGAAGGGGCAGAATTAGGCTGAATTAGAACTAACCGCTGTTTCAACCAACCGGTGGCTCTGTTCTGTGACTCTTGGCCGCCATGACAACGGCACGAAAATATTAGGAACGGATTGAGTTTAAAATGTCACAACTTCCACAAAATAACCATGACAACTAGGCCTCATGCCAGGCAAGGCTGTGTCGGCAGAGTGGCAGACAAAGACACCGGACTCGGTTGAGAGCGTCAAGGCAACTATCTCCCTTACAACATGCAAATAGCTGAGCAATTCATCTCCGCTATCAGAGGGGTATACGACAAAGATGGATCAATGAGTTACCCAGCTAACTGTAAAGCAACCAGAAATAACTATTGATTTTCTGATTCGCTTTTTTTTTTTTTTTAAAGCTAAACTTATATATATATATATATATTAGTTTTTTTAATCAATTACACCATGTCCAATTCAAGCTCATTTTAGGAAAAAAATTACAAAATAATATTTAGGCGTTAGCTGCTTTGTAGTACACCCAGACCCTGCTTTGTAGTACACCCAGACCCTGCTTTGTAGTACACCCAGACCCTGCTTTGTAGTACACCCAGACCCTGCTTTGTAGTACACCCAGAACCTGCTTTGTAGTACACCCAGAACCTGCTTTGTAGTACACCCAGAACCTGCTTTGTAGTATACCCAGACCCTGCTTTGTAGTACACCCATCAGGTATGACCTTTGACCAATGGGAGTGCACAGTAGGCCAACATCTCGGCATGTTTGCTGCTATATTAGACTACTTCCTGTTTATTTTAGGCATATTTGTTTAACTGGACTCACATCCGCTGTGTTTTCCCCTTCAGCAACAGCAAGGATACGTCATCTCTGCAACCAGAACCACCTTTCCTGCTAGTTGATTTAACATAAAAGTTCAGATCCGTCCCGATAGACCAGCCTAAATAAAGCCTGAGAAATCACACAGTACGTCATCAGCTATAACCAATGGCGTACAGATACAATCAAAAGTTTAGACAACTACTCATTCAAGGATTTTTTCTGGATTTTCACTATTTTCTACATTGTAGAATAATAGTGAAGATATCAAAAGTATGAAATGACACATATGGAATCATGTAGTAAACCAACAAAAAAAACAAAAGAGTTGAATCAAAATATATTTTATATTTGAGATTCTTCAAAGTAGCCAACCAATTCCCTGATGACAGCTCTGCACACTCTTGGCTTTCTCTCAACCAGCTTCATGAGGAATGCTTTTCCAACTGTCTTGAAGGAGTTCCCACATATGCTGAGCACTTGTTTGCTGCATTTTCTTCACTCTGCGGTCCAACTCATGCCAAAACATCACAATCACCCAACCTCAACCTAATTGAGGAGGCCAGGTCATCTGATGCAGCACTCCATCACTCTCCTTCTTGGTCAAATAGCCCTTACACAGCCTGAAGGTGTGTTGGGTCATTGTCCTGTTGCAAAACAAATGATTGTTCCACTAAGCACAAACCACATGGGATGGCGTATCGCTGCAGAATTCTGTGGTAACCACGCTGGTTAAGTGTGCCTTGAATTCTAAATAAATCAGTGTCACCAGCAAAACACCATCCCACCTCCTCCTCCATGCTTCACGGTGGGAACCACACATGCGGAGATCATCCGTTCACCTACTCTGCGTCTCACAAAGACACGGTGGATGGAACCAAAATGTTAAAAATTGGACTCCTCAGACCAAGAGGACAGATTTCCACTGGTCTAATGTCCATTGCTCATGTTTGGCAGAAGCAAGTCTCTTCTTTGCCCTTTAGTAGTGGTTTCTTTGCAACAATTCGACGATGAAGGCCTGATTCATGCAGTCTCCTCTGAACAGTTGATGTTGAGATGTGTCTGTTACTTGAAATGTGTGAAGCATTTACTTGGCCTGCAATTTCTGAGGCTGGTAACTCTAATGATCGTATACTCTGCAGCAGAGGTAACTCTGGATTTTCCATTCCTGTGGCGGTCCTCATGAGACAGTTTCATCATAGCGATTGATATTTTTTGCGACTGCACTTGAATAAACGTTAGT
This sequence comes from Oncorhynchus mykiss, assembly GCF_057628025.1. NCBI lineage: Eukaryota > Metazoa > Chordata > Actinopteri > Salmoniformes > Salmonidae > Oncorhynchus > Oncorhynchus mykiss. Next base: position 12,826,529 of record NC_143030.1, read on the forward strand.
TCTTGAAATCTTCCGGATTGACTGACCTTCATGTCTTAAAGTAATGATGGACTTGTTTACTCTTTGCTTATTTGAGCTGTTCTTGCCATAATATGGACTTCGTATTTTACCAAATAGGGCTATCTTCTGTATACCACCCCTACCTTGTCACCTGTTAATTGAAATGCATTCCAGGCAACTACCTCATGAAGCTGGTCGAGAGAATTCCAAGTGTGCAAAGCTGTCATCAAGGCAAAGGGTGGCTACTTTGAAGAATCTCAAATATAACATATTTTGATTTGTTTAACACTTTTTTGGTTACTACATGATTCCATGTGTGTTATTTCATAGTTTTGATGTCTATTATTCTACAGTGTAGAAAAGAGTCAAAATAAAAGAAAAGCCCTGGAATGTGTAGGTGTGTCCAGACTTTTGACTGGTACTAGATTTTTATATATACACTCAAAAGTTTGTGGTCACTTAGAAATGTCCTTGTTTTTGAAAGAAAAGCTATTTTTTTGTCTATTAACATAAAATTGATCAAAAATACAGTGTAATTATTGTTAATGTTGTAAATGACTATTGTAGCTGGAAACAGAATATTTTTTTTAATAGAACATCTACATAGGCGTACAGAGGCCCATTATCAGCTACCATCACTCCTGTGTTCCAATGGCACGTTGTGTTAGCTAATCCAAGTTTATCATTTTACAAGGATAATTGATCATTAGAAAACCCTTTTGCAATTATGTTAGCACAGAGGAAAACTGTTGTTCTAATTAAATAAGCAATAAAACTGGCCTTCTTTAGACTAGTTGAGCATCTGAAGCATCAGCATGTGTGGGTTCGATTACAGGCTCAAAATGGTCAGAAACAAATAACTTTCTGAAACTCATCAGTCTGTTCTTGTTCTGAGAAATGGAGGCTATTCCATGCGAGAAATTGACAAAAAAATGAAGATCTCATACAACGCTGTGTACTACTCCCTTCACAGAACAGAGCAAACTGACTCTAACCAGAATAGAGAGAGGAGTGGGAGGCCCCGGTGCACAACTGAGCAAGAGGAGAAGTGTATTAGAGTGTCTAGTTTGAGAAACAGACGCCTCACAAGTCCTCATTACCGATTGTTAGGAATACTTTAAAACCGGCCCTAATTTTTAAAAAATCGTCCATGCCAATTAAATCGGTCGACCTCTATTAACAATGTCTACACTGTATTTCTGATCAATTTGATGTTATTTTAAAATGCACAAAAAAAAGTGCTTTTCTTTAAAAAAACAAGGACATTTCTAAGTGACCGCCAACTTTTGAACAGTAGTGTGTGTGTGTGTATGTATATATATATATAGTCTATAACCATGACAACAGATAAGCCTACTTAAAATGGAGGGAATCAGCGTCATCTCTTAAAGCCTAACCACGAGTAATTGAGGGGGACAGTCCCAATCATAAGACTAATTGGCTTCAAAACACCATTTATTTTCTCCAACGATGCGTGAATGTCAGCCTGGACTGATAGGGGCTGCTGCCTGCTGCAGTGTGGGGCTGATACAATACCGTGATATGGACACCAGCTATTGGTACTAACTAATAAGCATTATAACAGTTCCAAATAGATATCCATTGTCTCGTGTATAGCCGTTGCTGAGTAGCTTGGCACTGGGGACACCAATGATGATACACCTTTCAGTGATTCCTCACAAAACCAGGGCAACACCAAACAAAATACTATGATTTGGGGAGATTTTCACAAAATGTAATCCATAGAATAATTATTTAGAGGCAGGATTGTTAACACATATGACATTTATATCTAAAAGCATAATTGAGAAATAATTGATCAAAGTTGGCATATTTATGACATTTTGGCCTTAGCCAGGCCTCCTTTAGGACTAAATAATGTTTTATCTGTCACAACACCATAATGAACATTGCATTGTAACAGCTGAGTAGTGTAGAGACAGCAGTTATGATACAACCCTAGTCATGACAACACCATAATGAACATTGCATTGTAACAGCTGAGTAGTGTAGAGACAGCAGTTATGATACAACCCTAGTCATGACAACACCATAATGAACTGCTAAGCATTGTGACAGCTGAGTAGTGTAGAGACAGCAGTTATGATACAACCCTAGTCATGACAACACCATAATGAACTGCTAAGCATTGTAACAGCTGAGTAGTGTAGGGACAGCAGTTATGATACAACCCTAGTCATGACAACACCATAATGAACTGCTAAGCATTGTAACAGCTGAGTAGTGTAGGGACAGCAGTTATGATACAACCCTAGTCATGACAACACCATAATGAACATTGCAGATGTATTTTCCTGTTTCACGTATCGTCTCCGATCTAGTCTTGACTCATTATCTCCATCAGACAGGGACACATGAACTTAAGACTTTCATCAACGCCGCTTCCTCAGATGCCCTTCAGTCCCGTCACATAGACAGTAACCAACAATGGCCACTGGAAAATAAATAGGCATCAAGTTCACATGTCAACTTTTTTTTTTTTTCTCCAGCAGAACATGTTGGGGGTTTTTTTTGCAGCCAAAACGCCACACATGTCACTGGAATTCTGTTGGTGAAAATAAGAGGGTACAAAAATAATGGTATCATACAGCCGTGACCAGGAACGGCTGCATGGTAAGTAAAGGCACAATTACGTCAGCCAGCTGGACCTTGGAAAGCGCTACTCATCATCATCTTATTAAGAAATGAATAACCAGTATCCACTGTCCAGACAGAGACAGTGGGGGGGGGGCAACATCCATGGAAATTCACTGATAATGTCTGCTAGGCTACTGTCTACTATGTAATTCTAGCTAAGGAAGTGACTACAGTGTGATGGAATTCAACACAGTAGCGAAATAGCTACAGTACCGGTATGTTTGGTTTTGATAGCAGGTATGTTTGGTTTTGATCTAAGCACACAGACTCATCCCAAGATGTACTCTTAAGGAGCCACCATTACCCCTTAAGGAGCCACCATTACCCCTTAAGGAGCCACCATTACCCCTTAAGGAGCCACCATTACCCCTTAAGGAGCCACCATTTACCCCTTAAGGAGCCACCATTTACCCCTTAAGGAGCCACCATTTACCCCTTAAGGAGCCACCATTATCCCTTAAGGAGCCACCATTTACCCCTTAAGGAGCCACCATTATCCCCTTAAGGAGCCACCATTATCCCTTAAGGAGCCACCATTTACCCCTTAAGGAGCCACCATTTACCCCTTAAGGAGCCACCATTACCCCTTAAGGAGCCACCATTTACCCCTTAAGGAGCCACCATTTACCCCTTAAGGAGCCACCATTTACCCCTTAAGGAGCCACCATTATCCCTTAAGGAGCCACCATTTACCCCTTAAGGAGCCACCATTTACCCCTTAAGGAGCCACCATTTACCCCTTAAGGAGCCACCATTTACCCCTTAAGGAGCCACCATTACTCCTTAAGGTGCAAGGACTCCATCTAAATGTGAATCGATTCTCAACTGCAATACGGTTCTAGAAACATAAAACCCTGCACTTCCATATCACATTAAAATAATTTCACAAATGCTAATTATACACGTACTATAGACAGTTTTAACCGGCATCCTCACAGATGCAGCCAACAGGATTTCTCAGTGACAACACATTTCTGGCGGCCTTCTGTTAAACACAGCCTTAATTCCGTTACACACAGGTGTTTGGAGCATGCTAGATATCTAATTAACACAGGTGGTCCCTCAGTCTTCTGTCAACAACGCGCTGTAACATGGAGACATGGCAGTGTGGGAACACTAACCATATAAAAAGACGTGTATCAATTTAACCTTTTGGTGCTTCAAAACCATACCGCAATAGATTCACCAAGCGTCAGGGCTCTTAACAAAACTCCCCTCATACAGAAGACGCCTACTTCCAATGACTCTTATGTGTAATGGAACTGAGAGTCATGATCAAGGGCTAACACTCAGACAGACAGCAGACAGACAAGAAACATGAGGATTGACAGTAGACAGGCAGGCGTCCGCCCCCACCCACGCACACACACACACACACACACATACTCACAATCAAGGTGTTTCTTCTTGGGGCCGCTGACTTCGTGCGTCGTGGCCTTGCACACGGCTTTACTGATACCAGACCCGGTCATGCTGTGCTGTGCCGCTGCGAAGCGATCCGTTATAGACTGTCCTGACATTGTGTTTCACCGTTTCGCTACAAAACCCACTATGATTAGTTGGATGATAAACACACACACAATGTCCAACGATTGGTTATTAGCTGACGTGCGTAACACCAGAGATGGCAAGGAGGTTTCGGGCCACGGGATTCGGTCCCGTTAAAAAGAAGTGGTATGACGTCCTAGTCCAGTATCGCTGAAAGATCTCCGACTAATTTTAGTTTTTTTGTTTGTTTGTTGCAACCTAAAAAAAAAAAAATCCGGACACACAATGTTATTATGTCTTGAATAAGCAAATCAATTAACTAACTAGTTAACGTTAGCTATCATTAACAAGGTATTCTGTATAGTAACAAACAAAACACACAACAACAAAAAGGTTGACATCTAACAAGTAAACTAGCTTTGTGTTAGCTAATATTTCCGTTTCTGCACTCGAACCACGAATGAGTCCCACTATGCAATTTGTAAACAGAAATGTCAGCTCGCTGGCTACATATAAACATCTCTAGCTGGCTGGATACCTACGGGTCAATTTAACAAGACCACTGGCGAGACAACCCTGAATTATGATCACAGTTTTTAGCCAAACTAGCTAAAACGGTTACTACTCAAATAAAACCCCTCTTCTTCAGAATTCAACTTCCACTGAGGTTTTGTGTGTTTAGGTTACCTCGAAAAGACCGGTCCCTTTTTTGGGGTTTCGAGTGAAACATAACGAAAATAGGCAAACGTGAAACTATCAAACTTTCCCAACTTGTCTTGAGCTTCAGACTAGATGTAGACGGAGAGAAGACAGCGGCCAGTTGACCGGCCTTCCTGCTAACACAACACCCTCTAACTACCTAGTATCGTCCTGTCTCAACCCTGCTTCCTCCGAGTCCGGTACCAGAGAGGAACACCTGAATTTAACCTATTTGGTCCGATATATCCATGAAATTGGCAACAACAACAACAACAAAAAACTACTAAAAAAAACCACCCGTCAGAAACCACTGAACCTTGACATCCAACTCATATCGTCGTCTTTAGTATTATTCAAGTCTTGTTGAATATGTAGGAATATGAAACAGCTTGTCTCCACTTGCTGCCTGCCTACTACCGCGGACAAAATGGCAGCGTAGGAATCAGCTGATCTGAGAAAGAGTTGATTGGATGGGACCTGGACCGTGTCGGAAATTTAAGGTAGAAATGTGACGACGGTCATGTACGTCTAAGACTAATACAGAATTAAACGTTGTTTTATTTGTTTAAATAAAATACAAACTCCACAGCCATTTACAATGTTTTTATTCATTTAATAAATTGTTATTTAAGCTCTATTTATCCGCTGTATATGTGATTTTAACCATGTAATATTTACACATTTAAGGTCGTATTAAATTATTTCTCAAACTCGGTGTCCTTGATTGACTCTCGCGCTCCGAGTATGGAACATTGTGTGCCTGAAAATCCTGAGAAGGACAATGATGTGCATTATTATTAGCCTGCCTGCCTTCCATCTGTGCGACGTGCGCACAAAATATATGACAACGCTCAAGGTAATTTCCCCCGGTGGTATTTCACAGTGGATGCAATAAATTAGGCGATAGCGTCTAATAGATGTTTTCCTATAATGAAACCCATTCTGCTCCTGCCATAGGCTACTTCACTACTGAAGGCATATGTCTATTTATACTGTATGATGGTGATCATTCATATAAAGTCACTGTTTATTTTTGCCTGACTGAATATCAGGAGATGTAGGAATACTGAATATAGGTCTTATACAGTAGTATATCGTCGTTATTACTTCTAGACTACAACGTAGGCTATAGCAGGGGCTTAACCATATAGTTTATGGGCTTATATGAGATGTTTTCCCTTCCCTTATCAGACCACCTCTTACTTTTACAAAGCCCTGGTTAAGAGTTCAAAGTCCTGATGATGATGATGATGATGATGATGAGATAGAAACCATGGTTTCAGAATGAACCTCAAAGCGTTTGCTCACCCCCCCCCCCCCCCCCCCTCCCTCACACACACGAACGCACACATACACACACACACAGTTACATACACACACACAGCGTTTGACCTGGATTTCATAGACTAATCTAATGTAGGGCTGTGTTCAAAAGTACACATTGGAAAGTGTCTCTGTGTCAGGTACATTCCAGACAAATATCGATCGTTCTGCAGATCTAGGATCAACATTGTAAGGTGGAGGAGAGGGGTGGGGGTGGGGGGGGGGGGGGGGTGTATAACACAGCATTGAGGTGTGTAGCAGATAAATCATTTTCCAGGAAGTGCTTGTATGAGAAGCGATTAACCACATTCTGTCTTTGTAGTGAGAGGAAGTAGTCAGGAGGGGTGGTGCAAAGCAACGGTTTTCTCCTGAGTACAGACAATATTATGTGCACACTCACACTCACACGTTCGTCCTCATACACATGAATTAATGATGATATTCATTTTCATTTCAAAACAACACACGTGGTTCATTGTTTCCAGTCCCGTGTGGCCCAGCTGGTAGAACACGGTGTTTGCAACACCAGGGTTGTGGGTTTGATTCTCAAGGGAGACAATACAAATATATATATATGAAAATATATTCACTCAGTTGCTCTGGATAAGAGTGTCTGCTGAACTCTCCAAAAAACATAGAATATTTGTATTTATAGTCATAAAATAAGGTACTGGTAATTACAAACGTGTATTTCAAAATTCACCTAAATAATAAATATACTGAACAAAAATATACACGTGAAATGTTGTTTCATGAGCGGAAATAAAAGATCCCAGAAATGTTCCATGTGCACACATTTGTTACATTCCTGTTAGTGAGCATTTCTCATTTGCCAAAAGATAATCTATCCACCTGACTGACAGGTGTGGCATAACAAGAAGGGGATTAAAGAGCATGATCATAACACAGGTGCACCTTGTGCTGGGATTAATAAAAGGCCACTAAAATATGCAGTTTTGTCACACAACACAATGCCAAAGAATTTGCAGATTCTGAGAGAATGTGCAATTGGCATGCAAGAATGTCCACCAGAGCTGTTGCCAGATGTTAATTTAAATGTTAATTTCTCTACCATAAGCCGTCTCCAACTACATTTTAGAGAATTTGGCAGCACATCCATCCCGGCCTCGCAAACGCAGACCATGTGTAACCACGCCAGCCCAGGACCTCCACATCCGGCTTCTTCACCTGCAGAATTGTCTGAGATCAGCCACCCGGACAGCTGATGAAACTGAGGAGTATTTTTGTCTGTAATGAAGCCCGTTTGTGGGGAGAAACTCATTCTGATTGGCTGGGCCTGGCTCGAAGTGGGTCATGTGAAATACATAGATTAGGGCCTAATTTATTTATTTCAATTGACTGATTTCTTTATATGAACTGTAACTCAGTAAAATCGTTGAAATTGTTGCATGTTACGTTTATATTTTTGTTCAGTATACATTATTGTCATTTATATTCATCCAATAGAAAAATGTATCAAAAAAATGTCAAATGTTCTTTCCTCTTCCTCTTTCAATGTTCCAAAGTTCCATTCTATATCAAAGTTCCATTCTATTTCAAAGTTCCATTCTATTTCAGAGTTCCATTCTATTTCAAAGTTCCATTCTCCCCGAAACAGTTTGAGGACGTCGCCATCTAGCGGCACTAGAGTAGAATTATTTCCATGGCAACTGGATGTGAACAAGTAGTCCATGGCAACAAGCAGTAGCAGCAGCAGCAGCAGTCAGCTTTAATCCTATTCAACTGAAATGAGTCTTCATAGGTAGCTGTCTCTCACGACTGAATAGCCCATTTATGTTTCTCTGTCAACAATATTAACATAATGACACTTGATTGATTGATACACTACTGAAGAGGATTACGCTTCTGACATATTAACAGTTGAAATTTCTCCATTAAGTATTTATTTAATTGAAGTGTTAAAAGCAGTCTGTGAGGCTGTTTGGTATAGGCAGGTAGAACAGTGTTTGGTATAGGCAGATAGAACAGTGTTTGGTATAGGCAAGTAGAACAGTGTTTGGTATAGGCAAGTAGAACAGTGTTTGGTATAGGCAGGTAGAACAGTGTTTGGTATAGGCAAGTAGAACAGTGTTTGGTATAGGCAGGTAGAACAGTGTTTGGTATAGGCAGGTAGAACAGTGTTTGGTATAGGCAAGTAGAACAGTGTTTGGTATAGGCAGGTAGAACAGTGTTTGGTATAGGCAGGTAGAACAGTGTTTGGTATAGGCAGGTAGAACAGTGTTTGGTATAGGCAGGTAGAACAGTGTTTGGTATAGGCAGGTAGAACAGTGTTTGGTATAGGCAAGTAGAACAGTGTTTGGTATAGGCAGGTAGAACAGTGTTTGGTATAGGCAGGTAGAACAGTGTTTGGTATAGGCAGGTAGAACAGTGTTTGGTATAGGCAGGTAGAACAGTGTTTGGTATAGGCAGGTAGAACAGTGTTTGGTATAGGCAGGTAGAACAGTGTTTGGTATAGGCAAGTAGAACAGTGTTTGGTATAGGCAGGTAGAACAGTGTTTGGTATAGGCAGGTAGAACAGTGTTTGGTATAGGCAGGTAGAACAGTGTTTGGTATAGGCAGGTAGAACAGTGTTTGGTATAGGCAAGTAGAACAGTGTTTGGTATAGGCAGGTAGAACAGTGTTTGGTATAGGCAGATAGAACAGTGTTTGGTATAGGCAGGTAGAACAGTGTTTGGTATAGGCAGGTAGAACAGTGTTTGGTATAGGCAGGTAGAACAGTGTTTGGTATAGGCAGGTAGAACAGTGTTTGGTATAGGCAGGTAGAACAGTGTTTGGTATAGGCAGGTAGAACAGTGTTTGGTATAGGCAGATAGAACAGTGTTTGGTATAGGCAGGTAGAACAGTGTTTGGTATAGGCAGGTAGAACAGTGTTGGATGTAAAGCTCTAGCGATCATGTCATTTGTGTCAAATCTTTCTATTTGGCTGAAAACATCTAGTCCAATCAGTACATGATATCCTAACTTCAGACTGACAACTTTGATTATAACACCACTCATGTACCCTCATGAATAGGCATAGTCAAGAACCCTCAGGTAGCTTACTTGAGGTTTGCCTCAATAGATCTACTCAGGAAGAGGGGCGCTACATATGTAGGATCTTAATTTGACCTATATTGTTACAGACAAATAATCCTGCAGAAACAGGAGCTGAACATTTAGTCCATAATGGTGCTTGATTGGCAGTTAGGCTAGTAGCTGTCCAAAAATAGGCTACATGGATAGTGTAATACTGTTAATAGGACCGTGTTAGTGAGGGGTTTTCAAATAATTTATGAAAATCACGAAGCTCATCTGCATTTCCTGTGGTGCAGTTAAGTTCTCAGTAAGAAAGGAGTGATCAAATTAAGATCCTACATCTGTAAATGTCACAGAGTGCATTAATGAACCCAACACCAGAGAGAGCCTCAATATGTACTGACAACAAAATACGCTGTGCCTAGAACTGGGTTGGAATATGTAGAGATCTGTGTCAGAGGGAGTGAGCTGTCGTCGCTGTTATCGAGGACGGGGGGAGGAAGGTCTATGTTTTTGTTGGAAGATCGAGAGAAGGGGGATGGTGAGGGGGGTCAGAAAGAGAGAGAGAAAGAGAGAGAGAGAGAGAGGGAGATTTTCTTAAACTTAGTTGTGGGGAATATTTAGTCTACAATCAAGGAGCACAAAAAAATCTACCCATATCGCATTTTAAAAATCCTAATGGTAATCATAATGCTTGACTAGACTATATTTTTGACTTTCCACCCTGTGTCCCACCCGCACCCCTCTCCCTATAGAGCGTTTTGAAGTATAGGCTATTTAAGAACAGCAGTAAACTATTCACAGCTGCTCTTTAACGGTCCGGTCCGCACGCCACTGTCTCCCGCTGTCTAGCCCACCAGCTAATCCATCTCCCATCTCTCAGGACTACTTCTTCTTCTTCCGTGGTGTTTTAGGTCGCACTACATCCAAAAAGTTGTATTGCCGGCAAAGCCGCCCACTACTGGATTCAAAGTCAAACAGAAAACCATACGTGATGGGGAAAACGTAACTTACTCCTCGCAACTAAAATAGTTGACAAAACAAATCAAAACAGACTCCCACTTCTTCCGTCCTTCAAAAGATCCATATCTCCCCACTAGGGCTCTGGAGCTCTGGGGCCTGAGAGGGTATTTTGGCTCATGAGGGGGCTAAAAGGGGCTCAGTTCAAACTTTAGCCCCCTCAGTTCAAACTTTAGCCCCCTCAGTTCAAACTTTAGCCCCCTCAGTTCAAACTTTAGCCCCCTCAGTTCAAACTTTATCCCCCTCAATTTAAACTTTAGCCCCCTCAGTTTAAACTTTAGCCCCCTCAGTTCAAACTTTAGCCCCCTCAGTTCAAACTTTAGCCCCCTCAGTTCAAACTTTAGCCCCCTCAGTTCAAACTTTAGCCCCCTCAGTTCAAACTTTAGCCCCCTCAGTTCAAACTTTAGCCCCCTGAGTTCAAACTTTAGCCCCCTCAGTTCAAACTTTAGCCCCCTCAATTCAAACTTTAGCCCCCTCAGTTCAAACTTTAGCCCCCTCAGTTTTCGTTTTATGTTCCAATATAAAATAGCAAAAAATAAAAATATATTTTGGGACAGGTTGGCGTAAAAAAAAATCTGAATCTGCACTGTCAGTACAATGGACAGGGCTGCGGTGTGGGAAGGGTGCAGGGCTGCGGTGTGGGAAGGGTGCAGGGCTGCGGTGTGGGAAGGGTGCAGGGCTGGCCTCCAAATAAAACGTACCTCCTTGCCCGTCCAAATAAAATATTGAAATATTGATCATTTATTTGACCGAGAAACAGCGCCCCTCTGTCGACAGAAAGACACATCGATCGCAGTTAAAGCATCCGAGTGAGCGAAACAGCGCCCCTCTGTCGACAGAAAGACACATCGATCACAGTTAAAGCATCCGAGTGAGCGAAACAGCGCCCCTCTGTCTCAGAATCTGTAGACCATGTATCTGATGCTGCATGTCATATTATTTCTGGACAGACCGCATCAGATACATGGTCTACAAGCACACAAGCACACAGAGACAGAGGGGCGCTGTTTCGCTCACTCGGATGCTTTCTCCGGTGATTTTGTTTCAGCAGAGAGGAAGAGGCGAAGCGAGAGGGCTCATTATCGCCAAAATCTGTACAGAACAGGGCAGGTTTTTGCCTGCCCTATTGTTACTTTGGCATTAATACATATCAGTTTGCAAACAACACGCCCCTATTCACATCGACAGGGCTGTATTGGAGCAGGTTGAGAGCTTCAAGTTCCTTGGTTTCCACATTACCAACAAACTATCATGGTCCAAGCACACAAAGACAGTCGTGAAGAGGAGCACGACAACACCTTTTCCCCCTCAGGAGGCTGAAAAGATTTGGCATGGGTCCCCAGATCCTCAAAAAGTTATACAGCTGCACCATCGGTTGCATCACCGCCTGGTATGGCAACTACTCAGCATCTGACCGTAAAGCACTAGAGGGTAGTGCGTACGACCCAGTACATCACTGGGGCCAAGCTCCCTGCCATCCAGGACCTATATAATAGACGGAGGCAGAGGAAGGCCAAAGAAATTGTCAAAGACTCCAGCCACCCAAGTTAAACTGTTCTGTCTGCTACCGCACGGCAATCGGTACCGAAGTGCCAAGTCTAGGACCAAAAGGCTCCTTAACAGCTTCTATCCCCAAGCCATAAGACTACCCGGACTATTTAAATTGACCCCCCCCCCCCCCCTCCTTGGTTTATACACTGCTGCTACTCGCTGTTTATTATCTATGCATAGTCACTTCACCCCCACCTACATATTACCTCAACTGACCTGTACCTCCGCACACTGCCTCGGTACCGGTATCCCCGGGATATGGCCTCGCTATTGTTATTTCATTGTGTTACATTTTATTACATTTTTTTACTTTAGTTGATTTAGTAAATATTTTCTTAACTCTATTTCTTTGACTGCATTGTTGGTTAAGGGCTTGTAAGGAAGCATTTCACTATAACTATACCTGTTGTATTCGGCGCATGTGACAAATAACATTTCATTTTGTTTGATTTTTGGGGAGAAAAAAAAAACCTCATTGAGTTAATAAAGGCGCATGATCTCTTTATTGTTTTCAAAGCAGCTCCAACATGCAGGTGTTTCAGCTAAGTGCTATCTGTGGTGGTGAGGCAAGCCAGCCAGAAAATACAGGGCATAGGGGTTGGTCATGTTCTCTAGTTGCACTGTGATTGGCTCAGAGTTCTGTCACTCATGGGGACACTACATCCCTGCAAAATCTACAGGGTAGAGCTCGAAAATTCAAGCCCCTTGGGTGCTTCCGGAGAGTTCCATTAGAAGTGCCCATTCAAGAAGGCTCAAGGTCATTGGCCACAGGTAAAATGACGTCAAATCATGTTATATCTACAGTAGCTTTGATTGGACTGATGTCAGCATCCTTCTTTTAAAATCTTACCTAGCAAGCTAGACAAGCAGTTGTCATCATGAATCACGTCAACAATCTACTGGAAAACCATTTTAAATCCTTGTCATATGAAGAGAAATTAGAGATAAAACGTATTGGTGCTCATTGGCCATAAACATTACACAACAAGTTGGAAATCTCAAATTCAACATTGAGGTATTTGGAAGGAATCAGTGGCTAACTGCAAGCATTGCAAAACAATCACTAGCCTGCTATTCAGTGGATAACGTATGTGGTCCAAGTCTGGGTTTAAGGGTCTCTTTTCCCAGCTTAAAAGGATAAACATTCACATGCAACTCCATGGGCCAGAAAAGGTTGAATACACTGTCCATGCTGTCAATCCAGCATGACTTCTGCCATGTTCAAAACAACTGGAAACTCGGAATTGGGAAATCTCAGACTTCAATGAGTTCAAGACAACTGGGAACTCAAAAAAAAAATCAATCTCTCACTTGGGAAAAAGTTTCGAATGGTCATAGAGCTCCGACCTGAAGATCATTGACGTCATGATTCGACCGTGTTTTTTCTGTGTTTTTTCCCCGAGTTCCCAGTTGCCTTACAGGCTTTGATGACAAAGTTTGATGACAACATTTTCCCACAAGAAGGACCGCCATGCCTCCTTCCTGTTCACTTGAGAACAACAGCACAACAAGATGAGTCCAAAAATGTATTTAAAAAATGTATTACATTATGTAATATGCCAGGGAGATATTTATACTGTAGCTAAGAAAGCTAAGAAAGTAATACTAAGTGTATGTTGTTTAGGAAGCTGTTAGTAGCCCATGTGCCTCACCCTAATAATTTGTCCCTTTCCCCTTCATAACTTAGCCTACTTTTCTGACTTGGTGGTGCACATGTAGCCTGTAGCCTGTTTCAAAGAAATGTCATCATCAAATATTGTAAGAGCTTTCATTGTCCGCTTATATGCCTCCTTTATTTATCCTACAGTTCTGACTTGGTGTACAGGGAGAATACTGTAAGGACGGCCCATGTCCTGAATTCTGTCGCTGTACATTTCAAAAGTGCTGAACAATCGAAATTCTTAATCAAAATGATAAATTGCATCTTATCTGCTCATCGTCCCCTTATGCCATAGTTTCCGCTGTTCGCCAGGTGTAGAGGTGAGAAGGATGAACTCCATGGTGCTGAAAAGAAAGCTCTGCCGTTTGGGCAGCTTTCTGTCGTTTGTGGGCACCGTATGTCACCGTTATAGTGCTATTCAAGTATTGTTTAGTGTTGTGTTATGTAGTGGCTTTGCTGGCATTAATCGATTGTTTTGTTGTTGTTGAGTTTGCCCCACCAAGATTTACATGCTATAATCGCCACAGGATTGAAAGACCCGGATTTTCATCAGGATATTTTCTACTGTTTTTATTTTGTCGGATTTAGGTCTATGTATTTTACTTAGTTGACTATAGAAGTTAAATGCCTCCTGCTATATTGGCCTACAGGCTATCTCTGAGTTCTAGGCTCTCAATTCTTTAACCGCCAATGGATCACAGTATGTTAATACGTCCATATGGCAGAGGCGGGTGCACTTGCCGTAGTTGAATTGTAACTTTTAGATTTTCATCATTTTACTTCAGATTTTCAATAACCACGTGACAATGATTTTGAGATTTGTTCATATTGAAATGAAACTGCTCCACAAAAATGCCAATATGCAAATAATCATAACTGGCACGCAGCTCGGTAGAAATGGTAGGATAAATTGTATGCTTCCTCAAACTTGAAACTCACGAGCTGCCTATTGTCTTTACTATAAACCCAATAAAAAAAGTTAAACGTACAAGCACGTGCACACATAGGAAGTCTCGTCGAAAAGCTTACCTGCCTATGGAAATCAAAGGTCCGTACAACTGATCTGTTCTGGCGCCGGCCTTGGTAGGGGGCCTATGGAAAGCCACTGGGTGGTTAGGTATGATTGTTTTTCAGCACGTTGGATGCTGTAATTTGTTCAATGTCAGAACGATTCAGCGAACACAACAGCAAACTGGTTGAGCCTCTGTTTTCCCTTGACCCAGAGAGTCAAGACTTTCTAGATACAACTACTGCTGGATCTAAGCAAAACAGATTTGGTGGAAGCTGAGTTTAGCGTTGCTCGCCAGTTTTTACAGACTAAAATCGCACGCTCTACTCCCAATGAGGACAAATGGATCCCACTTGATATCCTGCAATGATCCTCTGGGCGTCTGTCCGCCATGCGGACCGTGCTTACTGCACTGACACATGGGACTGACTTTTGGGGCATCCACAACTACGTGAGAGAACTACATTTCCACTTCGACAAACGTGTTCAGCACAGAAGAAGCACGCTACACCCGAGGAAAGCTCAACTAATTAAACCGGCATTTGAGGCGGGTGGAATATTGTCGATTACGCAGGGAGTTCCACAGAGCATCAAGGAAGCTGCAACTCTTTTGAAAACGTAAACTGGTTGGGTTTTTATCAACATCTTGTCTGTAGTGTGTAAGTTGCTGTCCATGGTGCTGAGAGAGCTCAGAGAGATTTCGGGCCATTAAAACCTGACACTTCTGCGTCAAAGGCGTTTGTCACATAAACGTTTATGTTTATTGTGGTATAACGTGATATAAGCAGAATTCAATATAATTCCAATGAAATAACCCAAATGACGCCCTTGGGTATAGCTACATATCAGTTCATCATATAAATAGATTCTATTATGGTTTTCTTGGTAGCCTAATGGTTTTCGTTGCCGTAAATTGAAACGTATACGTATTGGAGACGTGCTGGCATTGCTTAAATGATTACCTGGTCGAATTTGATACACAGAAGTGCATTGTGCCACATCGCAAACATGTTGCTGAACTCATGAGTGAGCGGCATGGTTTTTAATGTTTGAAGCGGGCCTGTATAGATAGGTCTGTTTATTTGGCAAGCCAGCTGTGCATGTTTGGCTGCATCTCTCTGTAGTAGGCTGTGTTTTGGTTATTTGGATCTCCAATAGCCTTTTCATTACTCCGTTTGTTTACTGTTCATGTAACTAGCCTAGATTGTGTCATGCCCTTATCGTCCTGATTTTTTATTTACTGGGCCTACTACTTGGTTCCGCTGGTTTGTTATGTTCACATTCCCAGTTTGTGTTTTTTGCCCGAATGCTTTCAGTATTTGTGTTTGCATCCATGAATAACTAGGCTACTACTTTCAGCTTGCGTTATTCTCGTAAGACAGCTGTGTGTGTACGACTGCATTCACATAGGCAGTTTGTAATAGGGTTAATTGCCTATTCATTACCAAAACGGCCCTGCTGTAGGCCGCTGTCCGTTGTGCTGATACAGCGCAGCAGAGATCGGCTTCAGATTTTAAAACTCAATGATCTCGGAGTCTCGGCATTTGAACTCTATGTTTATTGTGCTATGACGTGATTAGAATTCAATATAATTCCCGCTGCAAAGAACCCGCCAACATGTACTCCCCTTTCCGATTTCAACTGCCCCCTTATTCACGTTATCTTTGGGCGGGGTCTGCTTGTGACAGCCTTTCGTGTAACTCCTTTACTGAGAAGTCCTCCCATCCCAGAAACCGCTCCACCACATCCGTAATTATGTCTTTCTTTTTAGACTTTCTCTCCTCTCTGGCCGTGCCCTTGACTACTATAGCTGTAAAGAGTACAACGTCCACTTTTTAACCAGTATATCGGCGTCCTGCTAATGAGAACCAACCCCTGCCGCCTGCAGTGAATGCCTATCCACCACCACGGGCCTTTCATTAAGAACTGTGCTATTACTCGTGAACACCCATCCTTGTGTACATCCACACAATTGTATTGTAAATCATACTATTGAATGCACAATTACTCATTCATGTGCATTCATGCATGTGTGTGTGTCCTCGTGCGTTCATGCATGTGTGTGTGCTGTAGAATCATTGGAACAATGTCCTTCTATAATTATATCAGTGGAATTGTGGTTATTTTCCCTCCTCTAAAGTTGTGAGGGTGAAGACTATGGGAGAGAGAGGGGAGGTGGGGTGGGAGAGAGGGGGGGTGAGAGAAAGGGAGTTAGAGGTCAGAGAGAGACTCTGGGTTCGAGCCCAGGCTCTGTCGCAGCCGGCCGCGACCGGGAGGTCCATGGGGCGACGTACAATTGGCCTAGCGTCGTCCGGGTTAGGGAGGGTTTGGCCGGTAGGGATATCCTTGTCTCATCGCGCACTAGCTACTCCTGTGGCGGGCCGGGCGCAGTGCGCGCTGACACGGTCGCCAGGTGTACGGCTGACACATTGGTGCTACTAACAATTGGATACCATGAATTTGGGAAAAAGGGGGTAAAAAAAGAGGATAGAAAGGAAGAGAAAGTAGGGAAAGCAGAGAGAGATAGGGGGAGAGCAGAGAGAGAGGGGGAGAGCAGAGAGAGAGAGGGGGAGAGCAGAGATAGGGGGAGAGCAGAGAGAGAGGGGGGAGAGCAGAGAGAGAGGGGGGAGAGCAGAGAGAGAGGGGGAGAGCAGAGAGAGAGGGGGGAGAGCAGAGAGAGAGGGGGGAGAGCAGAGAGAGATAGAGGGGAGAGCAGAGAGAGAGAGGGGGAGAGCAGAGAGAGGGGGGAGAGCAGAGAGAGAGGGGGGAGAGCAGAGAGAGAGGGGGGAGGACAGAGAGAGATAGGGGGAGAGCAGAGATAGGGGGGGAGAGTAGAGAGAGATATGGGGAGAGCAGAGAGAGAGGGGGAGAGCAGAGAGAGAGGGGGAGAGCAAAGAGAGATAGAGGGGAGAGCAGAGAGAGAGAGGGGGGAGAGCAGAGAGAGAGGGGGGAGAGCAGAGAGAGGGGGGGGAGAGCAGAGAGAGAGGGGGGAGAGCAGAGAGAGAGGGGGGAGAGCAGAGAGAGAGGGGGGAGAGCAGAGAGAGAGGGGGAGCGCAAAGAGAGATAGAGGGGAGAGCAGAGAGAGAGGGGGGAGAGCAGAGAGAGAGAGGCGGAGAGCAGAGAGAGAGGGGGAGAGCAGAGAGAGATAGAGGGGAGAGCAGAGAGAGAGATGGGGAGAGCAGAGAGAGATAGAGGGGAGAGCAGAGAGAGAGAGGGGGGAGAGCAGAGAGCAGAGAGAGATAGAGGGGAGAGCAGAGAGAGCAGAGAGAGATAGGGGGAGAGCAGAGAGAGAGGGGGGAGAGCAGAGAGACCAGAGAGAGCAGAGAGAGATAGGGGGAGAGCAGAGAGAGAGGGGGAGAGCAGAGAGAGAGGGGTGAGAGCAGAGAGAGGGGGGAGAGCAGAGAGAGATAGAGGGGAGAGCAGAGAGAGATAGAGGGGAGAGCAGAGAGAGATAGGGGGAGAGCAGAGAGAGAGGGGAAGAGCAGAGAGAGAGGGGGAGAGCAGAGAGAGGGGGAGAGCAGAGAGAGAGGGGGGAGAGCAGAGAGAGAGAGGGGGGAGAGCAGAGAGAGAGAGGGGGGAGATCAGAGAGAGAGAGGGGGGAGCGCAGAGAGAGATAGGGGGAGAGCATAGAGAGCAGAGAGAGAGAGGGGAGAGCAGAGAGAGGGGGAGAGCAGAGAGAGATAGAGGGGAGAGCAGAGAGAGCAGAGAGATGGGGGGAGAGCAGAGAGATGGGGGGAGAGCAGAGAGAGCAGAGAGACATAGGGGGGAGAGCAGAGAGAGAGGGGGGAGAGCAAAGAGAGCAGAGAGATAGAGGGGAGAGCAGAGAGAGAGGGGGGAGAACAGAGAGAGCAGAGAGAGAGAGGCAGAAAGATAGAATGAGAAAAAGACAGAGGAAGAGAAAGAAGAGACAACAAGAGCCAGAACAGCTTCAGTGCACCTTGGCATAGATTCTACAAGTGTCTGGAACTCCATTGGAGGGATGCAACACTGTTCTTCCACGAGAAATTCCATCATTTGGTGTTTAGTTGATGGTGGTGGAAAACGCTGTCTCAGACGCTGCTCCAGAATCTCCCATAAATGTTCAATTGGGTTGAGATCTGATGACTGAGACGCACACAGACACATACACACACAGACACACACACACAAACCTCTGTAGCATTGCTATAAAAATGCTATAAAATGCTGTACAAACCTCTGTAGCATTGCTATAAAAATGCTATAAAATGCTATACAAACCTCTGTAGCATTGCTATAAAAATGCTATAAAATGCTATACAAACCTCTGTAGCATTGCTATAAAAATGCTATAAAATGCTATACAAACCTCTGTAGCATTGCTATAAAAATGCTATAAAATGCTATACAAACCTCTGTAGCATTGCTATAAAAGTGCCATTTGCAAAGGAAGTTAATTATCTATACAGCATTTAGTTACTCAGGAAGTCCTGTTTAACTATACAACAGTTAGAGACAGACACAGAGAAAGACAGACACACAGGCAATACAGAGAACACAGAGACAGGACAGAGGCAACACAGACACAGAGACAGGACAGAGACAACACAGAGACAGGACAGAGGCAACACAGAGAGAGACAGGGCAGAGGCAACACAGAGACAGAGACAGGGCAGAGGCAACACAGAGACAGCGCAGAGGCAACACAGAGACAGAGACAGGACAGAGAAACACAGAGACAGGGCAGAGGCAACACAGAGACAGAGACAGGGCAGAGGCAACACAGAGACAGAGACAGGGCAGAGGCAACACAGAGACAGGACAGGGCAGAGACAACACAGAGACAGGACAGAGGCAACACAGAGACAGAGACAGGACAGAGGCAACACAGAGACAGAGACAGGACAGAGCAACACAGAGACAGAGACAGGACAGAGCAACACAGAGACAGGGACAGGGCAGAGGCAACACAGAGACAGGACAGGGCAGAGGCAACACAGAGACAGGACAGGGCAGAGGCAACACAGAGACAGGACAGAGGCAACACAGAGACAGAGACAGGACAGAGGCAACACAGAGACAGAGACAGGACAGAGCAACACAGAGACAGAGACAGGACAGAGCAACACAGAGACAGAGACAGGACAGAGCAACACAGAGACAGAGACAGGACAGAGCAACACAGAGACAGAGACAGGACAGAGCAACACAGAGACAGAGACAGGACAGAGCAACACAGAGACAGAGACAGGACAGAGCAACACAGAGACAGGGCAGAGGCAACACAGAGACAGAGACAGGACAGAGGCAACACAGAGACAGAGACAGGACAGAGCAACACAGAGACAGGACAGAGCAACACAGAGACAGAGACAGGGCAGAGGCAACACAGAGACAGAGACAGGACAGAGCAACACAGAGACAGAGACAGGACAGAGCAACACAGAGACAGAGACAGGACAAAGCAACACAGAGACAGGGCAGAGGCAACACAGAGACAGAGACGGGACAGAGGCAACACAGAGACAGAGACAGGGCAGAGCAACACAGAGACAGAGACAGGACAGAGCAACACAGAGACAGAGACAGTGCAGAGCAACACAGAGACAAAGGGGGGGGGCATATGTACCACAGAGGGGTGCGGGTGGGAGGGGCATATGAACCACAGAGGGGTGCGGATGGGGGGGCATATGTACCACAGAGGGGTGCGGGTGGGGGGGGGCATATGTACCAGAGGGGCATATGTACCACAGAGGGGTGCGGATGGGGGGGCATATGAACCACAGAGGGGTGCGGGTGGGGGGGCATATGAACCACATGTGTGACCAGTTGGTTACGGTGTTGTTCTTTCAGCACCATGATTTGAACAGCGCTCAAGTCATCAAGACCTGTTACCTACAACTCAGAGTCTTACTCATCACTTACTATTGGTTAATCAATGTCTCCCGATATCACATAACGATTTATTAGTATTTTACAGGACCAAATGTAATAGCATACAGGTCTACTGTAGCATAGTATGACTATAATGTTACACCAAAAAACACCTCAGTCATTTCTTATACGAAGCTGAATAGTACATTTTCCCCCTCATGCCGCCCAAACTCAACAGCGCGATCTACTAGGCAGGAGATACGCTTGGGCTACAAGAAAGGCTAATATTTATCACCATCTGCTTTAATTGGCTCCCGAGTGGCGCAACGGTCTAAGGCACTGCATCTCAGTGCTTGAGGAGTCACTACAGATTCCACTCCCTTTCAATAAACATAGTTTACATGTTGTTAGCAATCTAAGCCAACCCCGTCTGTTTTGCCCCATAGTTGTGCATGTCTCGCTTTTGTTGCTAAACAACCAAGCCTTTTATATGTATCAGTCTTTTCCAGATAACAGAAGCATCGAAGACTGAAGTGTTTTTCTCTTTATAAAACCAATATGACTGAAGTGAGACCAGCTACAGACCAGCTACAACACCCTGACTAAAGAGAAAGACCAGCTACAGACCAGCTACAACAACATGACTAAAGAGAAAGACCAGCTACAGACCAGCTACAACACCCTGACTGAAGAGAAAGACCAGCTACAGACCAGCTACAACAACCTGACTAAAGAGAAAGACCAGCTACAGACCAGCTACAACACCCTGACTGAAGAGAAAGACCAGCTACAGACCAGCTACAACAACCTGACTAAAGAGAAAGACCAGCTACAGACCAGCTACAACAACATGACTAAAGAGAAAGACCAGCTACAGACCAGCTACAACAACATGACTAAAGAGAAAGACCAGCTACAGACCAGCTACAACACCCTGACTAAAGAGAAGGATAAGCTACAGTGCCGCTGGTCTGTCTGGACCTTTCTCTGAGGGCAGAGTGAACACCACTGGTCTGTCTGGACCTTTCTCTGAGGGCAGAGTGAACACTGCTGGTCTGTCTGGACCTTTCTCTGAGGGCAGAGTGAATACCGCTGGTCTGTCTGGACCTTTCTCTGAGGGCAGAGTGAACACTGCTGGTCTGTCTGGACCTTTCTCTGAGGGCAGAGTGAACACCACTGGTCTGTCTGGACCTTTCTCTGAGGGCAGAGTGAACACTGCTGGTCTGTCTGGACCTTTCTCTGAGGGCAGAGTGAACACCACTGGTCTGTCTGGACCTTTCTCTGAGGGCAGAGTGAACACCACTGGTCTGTCTGGACCTTTCTCTGAGGGCAGAGTGAACACTGCTGGTCTGTCTGGACCTTTCTCTGAGGGCAGAGTGAACACCGCTTGGTGTTAGAGGGATTTAGCTTTTTGGGTTCACATTCCTGGGTTCACATTCCTGGGTTCTTTTTCCTGGGTTCTTTTTCCTGGGTTCACATTCCTGGGTTCTTTTTCCTGGGTTCACATTCCTGGGTTATTTTTCTTGGGTTCACATTCCTGGGTTCACATTCCTGTGCCCTTTTTCCTGGGTTCACATTCCTGTGTCCTTTTTCCTGGGTTCACATTCCTGTGTCCTTTTTCCTGGGTTCACATTCCTGGGGCCTTTTTCCTGGGTTCACATTCCTGTGTCCTTTTTCCTGGGTTCACATTCCTGTGTCCTTTTTCCTGGGTTCACATTCCTGGGGCCTTTTTCCTGGGTTCACATTCCTGTGCCCTTTTTCCTGGGTTCACATTCCTGGGTCCTTTTTCCTGGGTTCACATTCCTGGGTCCTTTTTCCTGGGTTCTTTTTCCTTTATTGAATGGGTTTAGTAATGGAATTATAGGGATTTAGTTGTTAGTTTTGGTCAGTTTGCTGGGAGTTTGGTGGGGAAGGCGACCCACATGGGGACGCCTTCCCTATCGCTGCTTCCCATCTCCTGAATTAAACTCTATAAAAGGTCTATATCTATTACATTGATAAACAGTCATCCGATTAATCATTACCTCTTATCAAATTATCATTCTGAACAGTCGTAACCTCCTTGCATCTGAAAAAAAACAGCCTTGCTCATTATTCAGTACTACACAAATTGGTTTAAATATTTATTTACTAACACAGAATAAACATACACCCTTTACATGAGACAAAGGTATCTAGTGACCTGACAAAATATTACTGCTTATTACAGAGATGGAGAAAAAGATGGAGAAGAAAGGACACATCGTCAACGTTCAGTGGTGGGAAAAGTAAAGATACCTTAATAGAAAATGACTCATGTAAAAGTAAAGATACCTTAATAGAAAATGACTCTAGTAAAAGTAAAGATACCTTAATAGAAAATGACTCTAGTAAAAGTAAAGATACCTTAATAGAAAATGACTCTAGTAAAAGTAAAGATACCTTAATAGAAAATGACTCAAGTAAAAGTGAAAGTCACCTGGTAAAATACTACTTGAGCAAAAGTCTGAAGGAATTTGGTTTTAAATATACTTAAGTATTAAAAGTAAATGGAATTGCTAAAAATGTACTTTAGTATCAAAAGTAAAAGTATAAACCATTTTAAATTCCTTATTTTAGGCAAACCAGACGGCACCATTTTCTTGTTTTATTTTTATTGATGGACAGTCAGGGGCACACTCAGATATAATTTAAAAACAAAGCATTTGTGTTTAGTGAGTTCTCCAGATCAGAGGCTGTAGGGATGACCAGGGATGTTCTCTGTTTAGTGAGTTCTCCAGATCAGAGACAGTAGGGATGACCAGGGATGTTCTCTGTTTAGTGAGTTCTCCAGATCAGAGGCTGTAGGGATGACCAGGGATGTTCTCTGTTTAGTGAGTTCTCCAGATCAGAGGCTGTAGGGATGACCAGGGATGTTCTCTGTTTAGTGAGTTCTCCAGATCAGAGGCTGTAGGGATGACCAGGGATGTTCTCTGTTTAGTGAGTCCTCCAGATCAGAGGTAGTAGGGATGACCAGGGATGTTCTCTGTTTAGTGAGTCCTCCAGATCAGAGGCAGTAGGGATGACCAGGGATGTTCTCTGTTTAGTGAGTCCTCCAGATCAGAGACAGTAGGGATGACCAGGGATGTTCTCTGTTTAGTGAGTCCTCCAGATCAGAGGCTGTAGGGATGACCAGGGATGTTCTCTGTTTAGTGAGTCCTCCAGATCAGAGACAGTAGGGATGACCAGGGATGTTCTCTGTTTAGTGAGTCCTCCAGATCAGAGACAGTAGGGATGACCAGGGATGTTCTCTGTTTAGTGAGTCCTCCAGATCAGACAGAGGCAGTAGGGATGACCAGGGATGTTCTCTGTTTAGTGAGTCCTCCAGATCAGAGGCAGTAGGGATGACCAGGGATGTTCTCTGTTTAGTGAGTCCTCCAGATCAGAGACAGTAGGGATGACCAGGGATGTTCTCTGTTTAGTGAGTCCTCCAGATCAGAGGCTGTAGGGATGACCAGGGATGTTCTCTGTTTAGTGAGTCCTCCAGATCAGAGGCAGTAGGGATGACCAGGGATGTTCTCTGTTTAGTGAGTCCTCCAGATCAGAGGCAGTAGGGATGACCAGGGATGTTCTCTGTTTAGTGAGTCCTCCAGATCAGAGGCAGTAGGGATGACCAGGGATGTTCTCTGTTTAGTGAGTCCTCCAGATCAGAGGCAGTAGGGATGACCAGGGATGTTCTCTGTTTAGTGAGTCCTCCAGATCAGAGGCAGTAGGGATGACCAGGGATGTTCTCTGTTTAGTGAGTCCTCCAGATCAGAGGCAGTAGGGATGACCAGGGATGTTCTCTGTTTAGTGAGTCTGCCAGATCAGAGACAGTAGGGATGACCAGGGATGTTCTCTGTTTAGTGAGTTCTCCAGATCAGAGGCTGTAGGGATGACCAGGGATGTTCTCTGTTTAGTGAGTCCTCCAGATCAGAGGCAGTAGGGATGACCAGGGATGTTCTCTGTTTAGTGAGTTCTCCAGATCAGAGGCTGTAGGGATGACCAGGGATGTTCTCTGTTTAGTGAGTCCTCCAGATCAGAGGCAGTAGGGATGACCAGGGATGTTCTCTGTTTAGTGAGTCCTCCAGATCAGAGACAGTAGGGATGACCAGGGATGTTCTCTGTTTAGTGAGTTCTCCAGATCAGAGGCAGTAGGGATGACCAGGGATGTTCTCTGTTTAGTGAGTTCTCCAGATCAGAGGCTGTAGGGATGACCAGGGATGTTCTCTGTTTAGTGAGTCCTCCAGATCAGAGGCAGTAGGGATGACCAGGGATGTTCTCTGTTTAGTGAGTCTGCCAGATCAGAGACAGTAGGGATGACCAGGGATGTTCTCTGTTTAGTGAGTTCTCCAGATCAGAGGCTGTAGGGATGACCAGGGATGTTCTCTGTTTAGTGAGTCCTCCAGATCAGAGGCAGTAGGGATGACCAGGGATGTTCTCTGTTTAGTGAGTTCTCCAGATCAGAGGCTGTAGGGATGACCAGGGATGTTCTCTGTTTAGTGAGTCCTCCAGATCAGAGGCAGTAGGGATGACCAGGGATGTTCTCTGTTTAGTGAGTCCTCCAGATCAGAGACAGTAGGGATGACCAGGGATGTTCTCTGTTTAGTGAGTTCTCCAGATCAGAGGCAGTAGGGATGACCAGGGATGTTCTCTGTTTAGTGAGTTCTCCAGATCAGAGGCTGTAGGGATGACCAGGGATGTTCTCTGTTTAGTGAGTCCTCCAGATCAGAGGCAGTAGGGATGACCAGGGATGTTCTCTGTTTAGTGAGTCCTCCAGATCAGAGACAGTAGGGATGACCAGGGATGTTCTCTGTTTGGTGAGTTCTCCAGATCAGAGGCAGTAGGGATGACCAGGGATGTTCTCTGTTTAGTGAGTTCTCCAGATCAGAGGCTGTAGGGATGACCAGGGATGTTCTCTGTTTAGTGAGTCCTCCAGATCAGAGGCTGTAGGGATGACCAGGGATGTTCTCTGTTTAGTGAGTTCTCCAGATCAGAGGCTGTAGGGATGAGCAGGGATGTTCTCTGTTTAGTGAGTCCTCCAGATCAGAGGCAGTAGAGATGACCAGGGATGTTCTCTGTTTAGTGAGTCCTCCAGATCAGAGACAGTAGGGATGACCAGGGATGTTCTCTGTTTAGTGAGTCCTCCAGATCAGAGACAGTAGGGATGACCAGGGATGTTCTCTGTTTAGTGAGTCCTCCAGATCAGAGGTAGTAGGGATGACCAGGGATGTTCTCTGTTTAGTGAGTCCTCCAGATCAGAGGCAGTAGAGATGACCAGGGATGTTCTCTGTTTAGTGAGTCCTCCAGATCAGAGACAGTAGGGATGACCAGGGATGTTCTCTGTTTAGTGAGTCCTCCAGATCAGAGACAGTAGGGATGACCAGGGATGTTCTCTGTTTAGTGAGTCCTCCAGATCAGAGACAGTAGGGATGACCAGGGATGTTCTCTGTTTAGTGAGTCCGCCAGATCAGAGACAGTAGGGATGACCAGGGATGTTCTCTGTTTAGTGAGTCCTCCAGATCAGAGACAGTAGGGATGACCAGGGATGTTCTCTGTTTAGTGAGTCCACCAGATCAGAGGCAGTAGGGATGACCAGGGATGTTCTCTGTTTAGTGAGTCCACCAGATCAGAGGCAGTAGGGATGACCAGGGATATTCTCTGTTTGGTGAGTTCTCCAGATCAGAGGCAGTAGGGATGACCAGGGATGTTCTCTGTTTAGTGAGTTCTCCAGATCAGAGGCTGTAGGGATGACCAGAGATGTTCTCTGTTTAGTGAGTCCTCCAGATCAGAGACAGTAGGGATGACCAGGGATGTTCTCTGTTTAGTGAGTCCACCAGATCAGAGGCAGTAGGGATGACCAGGGATGTTCTCTGTTTAGTGAGTCCACCAGATCAGAGGCAGTAGGGATGACCAGGGATATTCTCTGTTTAGTGAGTCTTCCAGGTCAGAGGCAGTAGGGATGACCAGGGATGTTCTCTGTTTAGTGAGTCCTCCAGGTCAGAGACAGTAGTGATGACCAGGGATGTTCTCTGTTTAGTGAGTCCGCCAGATCAGAGGTAGTAGGGACCAGGGATGTTCTCTGTTTAGTGAGTCCTCCAGGTCAGAGACAGTAGGGATGACCAGAGATGTTCTCTTGATACAGTGCCTTGCGAAAGTATTCGGCCCCCTTGAACTTTGCGACCTTTTGCCACATTTCAGGCTTCAAACGTAAAGATATAAAACTGTATTTTTTTGTGAAGAATCAACAACAAGTGGGACACAATCATGAAGTGGAACGACATTTATTGGATATTTCAAAAAATTTTAACAAATCAAAAACTGAAAACTTGGGCGTGCAAAATTATTCAGCCCCCTTAAGTTAATACTTTGTAGCGCAACCTTTTGCTGCGATTACATCTGTAAGTCGCTTGGGGTATGTCTCTATCAGTTTTGCACATCGAGAGACTGACATTTTTTCCCATTCCTCCTTGCAAAACAGCTCGAGCTCAGTGAGGTTGGATGGAGAGCATTTGTGAACAGCAGTTTTCAGTTCTTTCCACAGATTCTCGATTGGATTCAGGTCTGGACTTTGACTTGGCCATTCTAACACCTGGATATGTTTATTTTTTAACCATTCCATTGTAGATTTTGCTTTATGTTTTGGATCATTGTCTTGTTGGAAGACAAATCTCAGTCCCGGTCTCAAGTCTTTTGCAGACTCCATCAGGTTTTCTTCCAGAATGGTCCTGTATTTGGCTTCATCCATCTTCCCATCAATTTGAACCATCTTCCCTGTCCCTGCTGAAGAAAAGCAGGCCCAAACCATGATGCTGCCACCACCATGTTTGACAGTGGGGATGGTGTGTTCAGCTGTGTTGCTTTTACGCCAAACATAACGTTTTGCATTGTTGCCAAAAAGTTCAATTTTGGTTTCATCTGACCAGAGCACCTTCTTCCACATGTTTGGTGTGTCTCCCAGGTGGCTTGTGGCAAACTTTAAACGACACTTTTCATGGATATCTTTAAGAAATGGCTTTCTTCTTGCCACTCTTCCATAAAGGCCAGATTTGTGCAATATACGACTGATTGTTTTCCTATGGACAGAGTCTCCCACCTCAGCTGTAGATCTCTGCAGTTCATCCAGAGTGATCATGGGCCTCTTGGCTGCATCTCTGATCAGTCTTCTCCTTGTATGAGCTGAAAGTTTAGAGGGACGGCCAGGTCTTGGTAGATTTGCAGTGGTCTGATACTCCTTCCATTTCAATATTATCGCTTGCACAGTGCTCCTTGGGATGTTTAAAGCTTGGGAAATCTTTTTGTATCCAAATCCGGCTTTAAACTTCTTCACAACAGTATCTCGGACCTGCCTGGTGTGTTCCTTGTTCTTCATGATGCTCTCTGCGCTTTTAACGGACCTCTGAGACTATCACAGTGCAGGTGCATTTATACGGAGACTTGATTACACACAGGTGGATTGTATTTATCATCATTAGTCATTTAGGTCAACATTGGATCATTCAGAGATCCTCACTGAACTTCTGGAGAGAGTTTGCTGCACTGAAAGTAAAGGGGCTGAATAATTTTGCACGCCCAATTTTTCAGTTTTTGATTTGTTAAAAAAGTTTGAAATATCCAATGAATGTCGTTCCACTTCATGATTGTGTCCCACTTGTTGTTGATTCTTCACAAAAAAATACAGTTTTATATCTTTATGTTTGAAGCCTGAAATGTGGCAAAAGGTCGCAAAGTTTAAGGGGACCGAATACTTTCGCAAGGCACTGTAAGTCTGTGAATTGGACCATTGTCCTGTCAAAATGTTACGAGTACTTTTGAGTGTCAGGGAAAATGTATGGAGTAAAAATACAATTATTTTCTTTAGGAATGTAGTGAAGTAAAAGTTGCCAAAAGTATAAATAGTAAAGTACAGATACCCAGTAAAACAACTAAAGTAAAAGTACTTTAAAGTACTACTTAAGTACTTTACACCACTGATAATTTACACCATTGCAGAATTATTCTCACATTAATCATATAGTTTTGCACACGAACCGCCGCCCGTTTGGAGTAAATAATCATTAACGTATTTACGTGTGAAATGCCTTCATTCGCCGTTTCTCAGTCGGATCCAAGCCTTCTTGTTAAGGGTTTTTGTGGGGTCTCATGTGGGTGTAATGCTCTGATTGTCCACAAGAGGGCACAATGTCCTTCTTAGTTGTCTGGTCTCCATGGGTGTTCATTCATTGGAACGGCTACTTAGCTGTACCAGTGACTGTCTGAGGGGAGTTTTCTCACCAGTCAGAGTTCTACTTAAACTACATATTTTTTAATAAGAGCTTTGCAAGAGCCTTTTTGACTTTCAATGATGCAGCTCTCTCTAATGAACCATTGAAAAGTACCAACAGAAAAGTACAAAGATCTTTTATAGCCAAGATACACCCCTCTCAACTTACATGACGAAACACAGATCTTAAGAACAGTTCACAAAGGTTAAGATTTGTATGAAAGATATCTAGAAAACATAGACAGTTACTTCTGTGTCAACAGATCTCATTGTAAAGACCAGAGTCTGGCCCCCTCACTTGAAAATTGGAACCCATCTCACCCTGGCACGGTATAGCACAAAAACATTACCTCATGTTATCTGGCATGCTCTTTAGGCTTTATTACCCAAAGACATCGTAAATCTCCTCTGTCAGTGTTATCTCATAGAAGCCCGTCCTCAGTGGAACACACACACACACAATACTCTATTCTGTCGAATGTAACAACTAGTATAATGTAATACAAGCATTATAACAATCTTACAAGCATTATAACATTATCTTGCAATTTTCCATGACACACAATATAGTCATGTTTGTCAAAAAGTGTTTATTAATACAAAGTCATCAGAGAGACAAAGGTACAGTTGAAGTCTGAAGTTTAGATACACTTAGGTTGGAGTCATTAAAACACGTTTTTCAACCACTCCACACATTTCTTGTTAACAAACTATAGTTTTGGCAAGTCGGTTAGGACATCTACTTTGTGCATGACACAAGTAATTTTTTCAACAATTGTTAACAGACAGATTATTTCACAATTACAGTGGGTCAGAAGTTTACATACACTAAGTTGACTGTGCCTTTAAACAGCTTGGAAAATTCCAGAAAATTATGTAATGGCTTTAGAAGCTTCTTGATAGGCTAATTGGCATAATTTGAGGCAATTGGAGGTGAACCTGTGGATGTATTTCAAGGCCTACCTTGAACTCAGTGACTCTTTGCTTGACATCATGGGACAATCAAAAGAAATCAGCCAAGACCTCAGAAAAAAAACATTGTAGACCTCCACAAGTCTGGTTCATCCTTGGTAGAAATTTCCAAATGCCTGAAGGTACCACGTTCAGCTGTACAAATAATAGTTTGCAAGTATAAACACCATGGGACCACGCAGCCGTCATACCGCTCAGGAAGGAGGCACGTTCTGTCTACTAGAGATGAACATACTTTGGTGCGAAAAGTGCAAATCAATCCCAGAACAGCAGCAAAGGACCTTGAAGGTTCTGGAGGAAACAGGTACAAAAGTATCTATATCCACAGTAAAACGAGTCCAATATTGACATAACCTGAAAAGCCGCTCAGCAAGGAAGAAGCCACTGCTCCAAAACAGCCATAAAAAAGCCAGACTACGGTTTGTAACTGCACATGGGGACAAAGATCGTACTTTTTGGAGAAATGTCCTCTGGTCTGATGAAACAAAAATAGAACTGTTTGGCCATAATGACCATCGTTATGTTTGGAGGAAAAAGGGGGATGCTTGCAAGCCGAAGAACACCATCCCAACCGTGAAGCACGGTAGTGGCTGCATCATGTTGTGGGGGTGCTTTGCTGCAGAAATGACTGGTGCACTTCACAAAATAGATGGCATCATGAGGACGGAAAATGATGTGGATATATTGAAGCAACATCTCAAGACATCAGTCAGGAAGTTAAAGCTTGGTCACAAATGGGTCTTCCAAATGAACAATGACCCCAAGCATACTTCCAAAGTTGTGGCAAAATGGCTTAAGGACAACAAAGTCAAGGTATTGGAGTGGCCAACACAAAGCCCTGACCTCAATCCAATAGAACATTTGTGGGCAGAACTGAAAAAATGTGTGCGAGCAAGGAGGCCTACAAACCTGACTCAGTTACACCAGCTCTGTCAGGAGGAATGGGCCAAAATTAACCCAACTTGTTGTGGGAAGCTTGTGGAAGGCTACCCGAAACGTTTGACCCAAGGTAAACAATTTAAAGGCAATGCTACCAAATACTAATTGAGTGTATGTAAACTTCTGACCCACTGGGAGTGTGATGAAAGAAAGAAAATCTGAAAGAAATAATTCTCTCTACTATTATTCTGACATTTCACATTCTTAAAATAAAGTGGTAAACCTAACTGACCTAAAACAGGGAATTTTTACTGGGATTAAATGTTAGGAATTGTGAAAAAGCTGAGTTTAAATGTATTTGGCTGAGGTGTATGTAAACTTCAGACTTCAACTGTAAGTCATCATTTTATTATGGTATGTGTTGTACATGAGCATGTGCTGACTGGCTGGCTGGCTGACTGACTGGCTGGCTGGCTGGCTGACTGACTGGCTGACTGGCTGGCTGGCTGGCTGGCTGACTGGCTGGCTGACTGACTGGCTGGCTGGCTGACTGACTGGCTGGCTGGCTGACTGGCTGGCTGACTGACTGGCTGGCTGACTGACTGGCTGGCTGGCTGACTGACTGACTGACTGACTGACTGGCTGGCTGGCTGGCTGGCTGGCTGGCTGGCTGACTGACTGACTGGCTGGCTGGCTGACTGACTGGCTGGCTGGCTGGCTGGCTGGCTGGCTGACTGACTGACTGGCTGACTGGCTGGCTGGCTGGCTGACTGGCTGGCTGGCTGGCTGACTGACTGGCTGGCTGGCTGACTGACTGGCTGGCTGGCTGGCTGGCTGGCTGGCTGACTGGCTGACTGGCTGACTGGCTGACTGACTGACTGACTGGCTGGCTGACTGACTGACTGGCTGGCTGACTGGCTGACTGACTGGCTGACTGGCTGACTGGCTGGCTGGCTGACTGGCTGACTGACTGGCTGGCTGGCTGGCTGACTGGCTGGCTGGCTGGCTGACTGACTGATGGACACATAACTGACTGACTGGCTGACTAACTACCTACCTAACTGACCAACAAATAACTAGCTAATTAACTGACTGACTGGCTGACTAACTACCTACCTAACTGACCAACAAATAACTAGCTAATTAACTGACTGACTGGCTGACTAACTACCTACCTAACTGACCAACAAATAACTAGCTAATTAACTGACTGACTGACTGACTAACTACCTACCTAACTGACCAACAAATAACTAGCTAATTAACTGACTGACTGGCTGACTAACTACCTACCTAACTGACCAACAAATAACTAGCTAATTAACTGACTGACTGGCTGACTAACTACCTACCTAACTGACCAACAAATAACTAGCTAATTAACTGACTGACTGGCTGACTAACTACCTACCTAACTGACCAACAAATAACTAGCTAATTAACTGACTGACTGGCTGACTAACTACCTACCTAACTGACCAACAAATAACTAGCTAATTAACTGACTGACTGGCTGACTAACTACCTACCTAACTGACCAACAAATAACTAGCTAATTAACTGACTGACTGACTGACTAACTACCTACCTAACTGACCAACAAATAACAAGATAATTAACTGACTGACTGGCTGACTAACTACCTACCTAACTGACCAACAAATAACTAGCTAATTAACTGACTGACTGACTCCTCTCAGCCTTCCGGTTTTATCATCACAGACAATAACATTTTCTCAAGCTGTTTGTTAGTGGGTGTGACCTGGCTAAAGCTTTCTGTTAAAAGGCTTATTGAACATTCTACTGGACAAAGCTGCGTAGAGGCAGAAGTCTAATGTTGGGGGTTATGATGACTAAACTCACAACACGCTCACACTCTTCTTTTAGTTCAGAACGACACTATTTGTCTTCGTGATGAGTGTGATGCAACAGTAAGACTCTTGATAACATCTCAGATGTTTCCTCAATGATGTGGATGTTTCTATCCTCCACTGTGATCTGCCATGTCATCCAGGTTCAGCTTAGTAGCCAATAGTCCATCTATATCTCATGTTCTCTCTCCCCCGCCTCTCCCTCTCCCTCTCCCTCCCTCTGCCTCTCCCTCCCTCTGCCTCTCCCTCCCTCTGCCTCTCCCTCCCTCTGCCTCTCCCCACCTCTCCCCCTCTGTCCCCCCCTCCCTCTGTCCCCACCTCTCTCCCCCCCTGCCTCTCCCTCTCTCTGCCTCCCCCACCTCTCCCCCCTGCCTCTCCCTCTCTCTGCCTCCCCCACCTCTCCCCCCTGCCTCCTCTCCCCTACCTCTCTCCCCACTGCCTCTCCCTCCCTCTGCCACTCCCCCCTCTCCCCCCCTGCCTCCCCCACCTCTCCCCCTGCCTCTCCCCCTCCGCCTCTCTCCCCGTCCCCCTCAGATATCTCCCATCTCTCTCCGTCCCGGCAGAGTAATCTTTTTATTACACCCATCACACCCTGGCCCCCCTGTCCTCTCTTTCATATTGTAGTCAAAGCGTGGTAGGAGCAGGACACTGGGGTCTCTAGTATCTCCACCTGACGACCTCTCCTCCTCTACCGCCATGATGCTCTCTACCAAACACATGATGGCCGCATCGATGTTGGTGTTGTCCTGCGAGGGGGAGTGGGATGGGGGAGAGAGAGAGAATTCAATTTTCACTCCCATATCTATTGGGTGAAATACCACAGAATGCCATCACAGCAGCAAGATTTGTGACCTGTTGTCACAAGAAAAGGTCAACCAGTGAAGAACAAACACCTTTGTAAATAAAGTACACGGTCGGTCGGTCGGTCGGACAGACGGAGAAAGAGAGAGAGAGACGGAGAGAGAGAGACGGAGAGAGAGAGACAGGGGGAGAGGTAAAAAGACAGTTTATAATCACAGTCCCTCACTCAGCCAGCAGTTAGCCGGTATGTACATTCTATGAATGAGCTCTGTTAAGACTCACACACAGACACTGTCTGCTAACATCTCCTAACATAAAGAATAAATACCCTGATATACTCTCCATACAGCAACAATAGAGACCTATCCCTCCCTATGCCGTGACCCCATGTCGTGACTTTTTACCTCTGACCTCTCACCTTGGCTGAGGTCTCGTACCACCCCACGAAGCCGTGGTCTCTGGTGAAGTTCTCCAGTTTGGGCAGTTTGGAGCAGAGACCAGTGCTCAGTTGGTCACACTTATTACCCAATAGGACGGCCGGAATTGGCCTCCCGTTACCCAGAGCAACCTGGGAGGAAAGAGGGATGAAGGAGTGGTGAGACGGAGTTGTGGAGAGAGAGAGAGAGACAGAGAGAGACAGAGAGAGAGAGACAGAGAGCGAGACAGAGAGAGAGACAGAGAGAGAGACAGAGAGAGAGACAGAGAGACAGAGACAAAGAGAGAGAGACAAAGAGAGAGAGAGACAGAGAGACAGAGAGAGAGAGAGAGACTGATCAAGGTCTTCAATAAAATGTTAACAAAGGTTATTATTAGCAAATATGACAGCAGCCACTGGCTGCGAGAGAGAGAGAGAGAGAGAGAGACAAAGACAGATAGGAATGAAGGAGGGAAGGGTGAAATAGAAGAGTGAAGGGGGAATGTAAACAAAGCTCTATTAAATGTAAACAGAACTTGAGCCTCGTCAGAATCTACTATGTCTTTCTGTTCTTTGTTATTTCCATGCAGGCACGGAGCATTACAACTGGTTATAAGCATGTTATAAGCATATTATGTCCCTTGTCTTAGACCTTGGAGTCGAGGTCTCCCTTCCACTTGAGGACAGCCTGGAAAGTGTAGGCCTGTGTCATGTCAAACACCACCAGGTAAAATGCATTATTACTGGTTCTAAGCATGTTCTAAGCGTGACTTGTCTTAGACCTTGGAGTCGAGATCTCTCTTCCACTTGAGGACAGCCTGGAAGGTAGAGGCTCGGGTCATGTCAAACACCACCAACGCACCCACAGCCTCACGGTAGTAGACTCGCGTCATGTTGCCATAGCGCTCCTGGCCTGGGGACACAACAACAATGATATACCAACAACTACAACAATAACAACAATCTTTCTCAATAAAATTATGTAAGTAACTAAGTGTGTGTGTGTGTGTGTGTGATACATATATATATATACACACACACACACACACACACACACACACACACGTGAGTTTTCTAATGTGTAAATGTAATTTCTCCTGGAAGTTAACCTCTCTCACATGATACTGATATACCAGGAAAAACCATCTGATAGACAGACACGCTATTTTAGGGCACAAAACACAAACACAGGTCTGAAAAGACCGTAAGAAACCTGGGGGAAATTCATTTCACCTCTGACCATAACATTTAGATAGACAGACAGAGACAGAGAGAACAGGCTCTCTCTTAACAACACATTCCGTTCAGGATGTGTAATGAAAAACACTATATATACACAAAAGTATGTGAACACCCCTTCAAATGAATGGATTCAGCTATTTTAGCCACACCCGTTGCTGAATCTCTATAGACAAACTTTGGCAGTAGAATGGCCTTACTGAAGAGCTCAGTGACTTTCAACGTGGCACCATCATAGGATGCCACCTTTCCAACGAGTCAGTTTGTCAGATTTCTGCCCTGCTAGAGCTGCCATGGTCATCTGTAATTACTGTTATTGTGAAGTGGAAACGTCTAGGAGCAACAGTGGCTCGGCCGCGAAGTGGTGGGCCACACAAGCTCACAGAACGGGACGGGCGAGTGCTGAAGCACATAGCGCGTAAAAATAATCTGTCCTCAGTTGCAACACTCAGTACCGAGTCCCAAACTGCCTCTGGAAGTAACGTCAGCACAAAAACTGTTCGTCAGGAGCTTCATGAAATGGGTTTCCATGGCCAAGCAGTCGCACACAAGCCTAAGATCACAATGTGCAATGCCAAGCGTCGGCTGGAGTGGTGTAAAGCTCGCTGCCATTGGACTCTGGACCAGTGGAAATGCGTTCTCTGGAGTGATGAATCTTGCTCCACCACATGGCAGTCCGACAGACGAATCTACGTTTGGCGGATGCCAGGAGAATGCTACCTGCCCCAATGCATAGTGCCAACTGTAAAGTTTGGTGGAGGAATAATGGTCTGGGGCTGTTTATCATGGTTCGGGCTAAACCCCTTCGTTCCAATGAAGGGAAATCTTAACGCTACAGCATACAATGACATTCTAGATGATTCTGTGCTTCCAACTTTGTGGCAAAAGTTTGGGGAAGGTTCTTTCCTGTTTCAGCAAGACAATACCCCTGTGCACAAAGCAAGGTCGATACTGAAATGGTTTGTCTAGATCGGTGTGGAAGAACTTGACTGGCCTGCACAGAGCCCTGACCTCAACCCCATCGAACACCTTTGGAATGAATTGGAACGCCGACTGCGAGCCAGGCCTAATCACCCAACATCAGTGCCCGACCTCACTAATGCTCTTGTAGCTGAATGGAAGAAGCATGTGGCAAGTCCCCGCAGCAATGTTCCAACATCTATCTAGGTGAAGGCCTTCCCAGAAGAGTGAAGTCTGTTATAGCAGTAATGTTCCAACATCTAGGTGAAGGCCTTCCCAGAAGAGTGAAGTCTGTTATAGCAGCAATGTTCCAACATCTAGTGGAAGGCCTTCCCAGAAGAGTGGAGGCTGTTATAGCAACAAAGGGGGGGACCAACTCCATATTAATGCCCATAATTTTGGAATGAGCACGTGTCCACATCCTTTTGGTTGTATAATGTAGCGGTTGCTGCTAACACGCATTGCTTGAATAACATCAGATTAGCAACCTGGCAGAAAAGCCTTTTCCTACAATGTCTATCTCTGTTTACCACACCATCTCTGTCTACCCACTGCAACGTCTGTCTCCATTCACTAAGTCCACATATGCTTCTACAGGAGAGATGAGTTCCCACTGAGCTTTAAACACATAGCCCTAAGGACAAACTGTTTAGGACTCCTATTGACAATGAGGCTCAGGGCAGGAGTGCTGATGTAGGATCCGTTTCTGCTGATGTAGGATCCGTTTTCTATCCTT
Organism: Oncorhynchus mykiss; assembly: GCF_057628025.1. Lineage (NCBI taxonomy): Eukaryota > Metazoa > Chordata > Actinopteri > Salmoniformes > Salmonidae > Oncorhynchus > Oncorhynchus mykiss. The sequence goes on from NC_143030.1 coordinate 12,862,938, forward strand.
ATATAGCAGTGTTTCACAAACTTGGTCCTCTGGACCCCAAGGGGTGCACGTTGTTGTTGTTTTTGTATAATTTTTTGGGCTACTTTCACCCCTTTTTCGTGATCTCCAAATTGGTAGTTACAGTCTTGTCCCATCGCTGCACCTCCCGTACGGACTCGGGAGAGGTGAAGGTCGAGAGCCATGCGTCCTCTGAAACACGACCATGTCAAGTCGCACTGCTTCTTGACACACTGCTCGCTTAACCTGGTAGCCAGTCGCACCAATGTGTTGGTGGAAACACCGTCCCACTGGCAACCATATCAGCATGCACAGGAGTCGCTAGAGAGCAATGGGACAAGGAAATCCTGGCCGGCCAAACCCTCCCCTAGCTTGGACGACGCTGGGCCAATTGTGCGCCACCTCAAGGGTCTCCCAGTCACGGCCGGCTGTGACACAGCCTGGGATTGAACCCGGATCTGTAGTGATGCCTCAAGCCTTGCGATGCTATACTTGACCGCTGCGCCACTCAGGAGGCCAGGTGTTTGGGTTTCCCCCCAGCACTACACAGCTGATTGAAATAATCAACTAATCATCAAGCTTTGTTCATTTGAAGCAGCTGTGTCGTGTTTGGGCGAAAAATAAAAAAGGTGCACCTCTTGAGGTCCCGCGGACCAGATTTGGGAAACGCTGGTCTATAAATTATAGCATGATATGGACGTGGCAGGAGACCTGGGGGCTGTATGTATAAAGTGTCTCAGAGTAAGAGCGCTGATCTAGGATCAGATTCCCCCTGTCCGTATACTCTTAATTCATTTTTTTAATCGAAAAAGGAAATCTTGACCCTAGATCAGCGTTATCAAAAAAATACCAGATCAGCACACCTACTCTCAACGGAGCCCTGGCGTGAGAATGACTGGTCATCATACACACTGACAGCTGGTAGACATGGTGTGATGTCATTATCTTTGGTGGAGATGATTAGGAGGGAAAAGTCTAGATGATACAGCACCATAAACGGTCTGCTCTGTTGACAGATGGGCTAAAACACACACACACACAGCAATGCTTTACTATACCTGAGAATACTTTTTGAGACCAACAATTGATTCCCATTCAAAATCCTTTTTTCCCTAATCCCTAAACCCAACCCCTAACTTCAAATGTAACCCTAATTATAATCCTAATTTTAACCCCTAAACCTAAAATAACATTTTTACAAGTGAGGACTGGCAACATATCCTCACTTCTCTGAATGTTAGTTGGTTTTCTATTCTAGTGAGGACTTCTGGTACACACACACACACACACAGTCAAAAAAGACTCACGAATATATAGGTGCTTGTGCGCGCGATTTTGTCCAGCGTGCGTGCATGCCAGCGTTTTGGGCATCATTTGCTACTGATTAAGAGCTTAACCTATCGTTAAGACTCCTATGTGTCGTATAAAAATAGAAATGTTACAAAACTATAGGGTATTTTAGTTACACCTAATTAGTTTACCAACCGAGTGGCCGATACCATTTAACATGGAGCATGGCCTAAGTGCGTGACATATTGTAGACTTGTGTGTCTTATTAAAATAAGACCCAAAAGGTAGGCAACGTAGGGTAGGTAATTACAATAAGGTAATTCATTTAGGCTACTAACCGGCTATGTCCCACAACTGCAGACGCACCACCGTCTTGTGATCCCAATTGAGTATTTTGAGAGCGAAGTCTACTCCTATGGTGGCCCGGTAATGTTGAGAGAATATCTGATGGACATAACGCTTGATTATGGACGTCTTGCCGACACCCAAGTCACCGATGACCAGGACCTTGAGCAAGCGTTGTTGCTGCATGGTTGGGCTATGAGTTGGTAGAAAACAATCAAGTCTAGTTACACCACATTATTGTCCACATATATTTTTTTTTATTTAAAAAATATTCCAAAAGCCAGTGTCTCTTTTTTTCAGTTGATTTTATTCCATATGGGTCCACTTTTCGCAGCTCTCTTTTCCCGTTATTGAAGTTGTCTGTGTGACAAATAAGACAGTATACAAGTTCCTTTGATAGAGAAAAAAACATTTACATCCTGTCTCCACTTATTCAAAATATGCACTCGAAAATAGTCCAGAAGTTATTTTAATTTTCTCCGATTTTCTATTTCTATACAAGTCCAATGAATCCACGCAATGAATCCACGCACGACTGCGCGTATTGGTGACTCTTCACCCGTTACCTAACCTTCATTCCATCTGGCGCTAAAAAGGAGAACTTCTAGAAAGTGCTGTCAGCGCAAAGTCATTACCTAACTGTCAAATGAGGTCAAACAGCCTGCGGGTCTGTGTGCGTGCTCAACTTTTCTAAAAGTCGTTGCCGTTTATCTGCGCGTGAAGCTTCTTCTGCCCGTCAGCTGTTTGACGACCACACCCCTTTAACCGATCACATAAAGGCGAACTACACCACATAGTTGTTCACATACATTTTGTAATGGAAAATTACATAAAGAAACAAATTGTCCAAGCAGTGGGTAAAAAAGTACCCAGTTGTCATACTTGAGTAAAAGTAAAAGATACCTTAATATAAAATGACTCACGTGCAAGTGAAAGTCACCCAGTACAATACTACTTGAGTAAAAGTCTAAAAGTATTTGGTTTAAAATATATTTAAGTTCAAAAGTAAATGGTATTGGTAAAATATACTTAAGTATCAAACGTAAAAGTATAAATAATTTCAGATTCCTTATATAAAGCAAACTAGATGGCATAATGTTATCGTATTTCTAAAAAATATATACGGATAGCCATGCTCCAACACGGACTTAATTTACAAACGACGCATGTGTTTAGTGAGTCTGCCAGACCAGAGGCAATAGGGATGACCAGGGAAGTTATCTTGATAAGTGTGTGAATTAGGCTATTTTCTTGTCTTGCTAAGCATTCAAAATGTAACGAGTAAATTAGGGTGTCAGGAAAATATATATATATATAAAAAGTTAAGTACAGATACCCCACAAAAACGAATTAAGTAGTACTTTCTCGTATTTTTCCTCAAATAATTTACATCACTGAGTCCAAGTCAGTGTCTATCTTTTTTCTCCTTCCATATGGGTCGACTTTTCAGCAGCTCCATTTTCCCCATTACCTGAAGTTGTCTGTATGCCAAATAAGGTAATCCTCCACATATTCTAGCCTAAACTAGTACATTCATTGATAGAGAGAAATAAAGAAAACATTCATATCCTGTCTCACTTATTACAAATATGCATTCTCAAAAATATTTCAGTTGATTTATTTTATCACTTTTTCTATTTCCATACACGTCCCATGAATTCACGCACAACTGTCCGTGTTGGTGACCATTCCATCTAGTGCAAAAAAGTTCTAAAAAGTGATGTCATCAACTGTCACGTTAGGTCAAGCAGCCTGTGTGCGCGCGATCATCTCATGTATAAGCAGTTGCCATTTCTCTGAGCGTGAAGCGTCTTCTGCCCAGCCGTCTGCTGTTTGACGACCACACCCCTTTAACCGATAACGTTGTCTACACCCACACAAGCCTGGGTTTTCTACGCCTGCTATGATAGGTTAACACAAGCCTGGTCGTTCTACGGCTGCTACCATAGGTTAACACAAGCCTGGTCATTGTTCTACGCCTGCTACGATAGGTTAACAAGCCAAACGTTCACTGTACTGTCTGTCCATCGCTCTGACGCAACATAGCGCAGCAGGGAGAAACAAAAAAAATAGACATATACCAGTGTATGTCCCGAATGGAGCAGTGGTCTGAGGTGTCACTACAGACTCTGGTTCGATTCCAGGCTGTCCCATAGCGCGGCGCACAATTGGCCCAGCGTTGTCTGGGTTTGTCGGTCATTGTAAATAAGAAGTTGTTCTTCACGGACTTGCCTAGTTAAATAAAGGTTCAATAAAATAAAGAAAAATTCGTCCCAGCGCACTGTCAAGCATCGGTTGGTTACCGACATGCCCCCCTTAACGCATAAAAAGTCAATATTACACGCAGAATTATAAACCGTTTCATCAAATTGAACAAGCTCCAATACATGTTTTATATGAGCGGGTCTGTTTGGTAGGCAGTAGGTAGGGAATAAACAGTTCTGTTATTAAGGAATAGTGCGCTTTCACCCACCAAAAAGGGTTGCCATACAACAGGTAAAATGATTGATATTCCATAAAAACAATACCACAACATTTAAATACGATTTTTATAATGGTGTTATAACAAGAGTTGATATATAGGCCTAGTCTAATGTAGTTTTCTTCTATGCTATTTGTGTCGCTGTGGGTTTTTGCAGAGATGAGAAAAGTGGTTGTCCGCCTCTATATTGATGTTTACGGTAGTAGTGGTGCTGATGCGGGCGGGGAAGTGGAATGAGTCAGGTTCTGTGATGCTGCTGCTAGCGCTGCCATTTCATCAACAGCAACATTCATTTCATAACATTTTGCGGCCTTCAAAAACAGGAAACGGAAAAAAAAGAGAGTAGTGAAAAGAAAACGAACCCGTCGAATGTATCACATTCGAAACGAGTGCGGTTTTAGACAATAGTGTAGACTTCCGTCTACAAATAATAACCTTTAGTGGAGCGAAGCGTGCTGTGGATTCTTCTCTTAGACCTAGGCCGTTCGAGCCCGTTGTTATCGTTATAAACCGTAATAAAGACATTAGACCCGTCGTTGGATCTCTCCAGGGGAATTGTAAACTGTGGTTTATGTGTCGCTGTAAGACCTTTTTTCGGCGTTTGTTCTACGAAAGAGGAGACGAGCTTCTCGAAACGATGGAACCTGCAGCATTCGGGTTCTGAACGCCGCAACTAAACAACGTAAGATGAAACTATTCCACGTTCTCCTAGGCTATAGGCCTTTCTCGTAATTGTGACCCCATTAAAATACCTTTTACATTTCAGGATAACGATGAGAGAAATAAGAAAAGGTTTTGAATAAAGTGGATGAAGTTACACTGCTTGTGGTCTTGGAAGCCTGTTATGAGAGTGACAGATGTGATGTGGTAAAGTTCATCAAATCATCGTGTAGATTCTATTCTAGCCAGCTGTTCTCCATTCGATTGCCCATTAGCCTACTGACAGATCAGGTTGAACTATCCCTATAATAATAATAACAACAATCAATTGTCCTGCCACAAGGAAAAATGGAGGGGCCCATTCATTGACCTTGGTAGGTCTGGAAAAAAACATTTGATTCGAATCCAAAAGCACCTTATGTGAAATATAATTTTGACATTTTAGTCACTTAGCAGACTCCCTTATCCAGAGAGACTTACAGTAATGAGTGGAAACATTTTCATACTGGTCCCCTGTGGGAATCGAACCCACAACCCTGGCGTTGCAAGCGCCATGCGCTACCAAAAGAGCCACATCCACGGTACGCTCTACAATAGACATCGTTTTGTCCCCTATAGGTGACTGTAATAGGTTACAGTCAACTGTCCGTGTCAATGCTCCAGAGATCCTAGTTAAAGCCGATATCCGGGCTGAGTCAACAGCTATGGGGGTGGGTATTATGGTTATTCTCTAGGGGATCTGTGTGTCCACGCTAGGCAGAGTGTTTGCATATTAAGCGGACTGTGTAATCCCCCGGCCAAGCAGAGTGAGGTAGTGGCGGTGAGCTTTAGTTGGCACTAGAGGCAGTGTGATGGCTGGATAACCAGGCCTGTGCATAGAATGGAATACCATAATAAATTATTGCATTGTAGTGTTTTCAATAAGCATAGTTCTATAGAACATGGAATAGAATATAGAATCAAATATGTAAGCTATATTACTTACTTGCCACTGGCTACAACTAGAATTAAATAACTTAATTTTTCTTAGAGGGAAATTCAACAGGGCTTTGTATATTCAGCAATAAAATAAATCCTTGATAACCTAAAATAAATCCTTGATAACCTAAAAATAAATCCTTGATAACCTAAAAATAAATCCTTGATAACCTAAAATACATCCTTGATAACCTAAAATACATCCTTGATAACCTAAAATACATCCTTGATAACCTAAAATAAATCCTTGATAACCTAAAACAGACTATCAAATAGGTGACATAGCCAAGTCAAGTGACTTGAAAGTAGGCCAACATAGGCTAGAAAATCAGATATCCTATAGTCACATGCTTGTAATTAAACATGTGGCTATAATAGGCATTATAAACTGGGTGGTTTGAGCCCTGAATTCTGATTGGCTGAAGGTCATGGTATATCAGACCGTATACCACGGGTATGCCAAAACATGTATTTTTACTTCTCTAATTATGTTGGTAACCAGTTTATAATAGGAATAAGGAATCTCGGGGGTTTGTGGCCAATATACCACGGCTAAGGGCTGTATCCAGGCACTCCACATTGCGTCGTGCAGAGGAAACATTCCTTAGCTGTGGTATATTGGCCATATACCACACCTCCTCGGGCCTTATTGCTTTATTGTAACACCGGGGGCCTAGATAAAAACCATGGCCATATCAAGATGAGGAGAAGTACAGCCTTTTAACTCATCACCAGGGCCGTCTCTAGCCTTCTGGGGACCCCAAGTGAACACTGTTGTTACGGGTTACCTGTCTGACTCTGGTTTTGTGCGTCCATTCGCCTGTGTCTCTCTCCACGTGCCCGATTTACCCAACAACAGAAGCTAGACAGTAGTCACCATGGAGGCGATATGGCTGTACCAGTTCCGACTCATCGTCATTGGGGACTCGACGGTGGGGAAATCCTGTTTGATCCGGCGGTTCACAGAGGGACGCTTCGCCCAGGTGAGCGACCCCACTGTCGGCGTAGATTTCTTCTCTCGCCTGGTGGAGATCGAGCCGGGGAAACGGATCAAGCTACAGATCTGGGATACTGCGGGACAGGAGCGGTTCAGGTATGGTGTGTGTGTGTGCGTGCGTGCGTGCGTGCGTGGGGGGGGGGGGGGGATCTAAGGATGGTGACAGGTATTTATCATCGAATATTAACCTCTTTCGGTAGTGATCTATCATAGCCTACTTTTCGAATGACAACGCGCTCTGCTGTGTCAAGGCTGCTTCCTGTCCAACAAGACTGAGGTCCACACCGAAGTCAGGTTGTGCCATTCCACTACTGATTAGGGTTATTGACGAGTCAATGATGCAAAGTACAAAGGGTATGTGGTTATTGGCCTATTTAAACATTTACAGGAACATCGGTAACACATTGGATATGCATGCCTAAATAGGCCTGATAGACATTTCTAAAACATACAAAACAAGTATATGAGGACCCTTTTTTAAATAAATAAAGATACATTTTTACATTTAAATAGGTAGCAGCCTTTGAACACACACACACGCGCGCTTCGTCAGCGTTCCATCTCTCCATCATTTCCTGCTCTATATCTGTGTCTTCTGATTCATTTCAACTGTTTCTAATGAATATTTTACTAGCCTCCTATCTTCAGTCTCTCTTTCTTGAAGTCCTCTTCTTCCACCTCCCCTTCCCTCTATCCACCCACACCTTGCCTGCCTGTCATATCCCTCCTCCCACTTCCTCTCCCCTTCCTGTCCTCCCTCCCTCCCGCCTCTCACATTTTCTCTTTCTCTCTTCTGCCAAACTTTCCCTCTCCCTCACTACCCACTCTCTCCCTCACTACCCACTCTCTCCCTCACACTACCCACTCTCCCCCTCACTACCCACTCTCCCCCTCACTACCCACTCTCCCCCTCACTACCCACTCTCCCCCTCACTACCCACTCTCTCCCTCACTACCCACTCTCTCCCTCACTACCCACTCTCTCCCTCACTACCCACTCTCTCCCTCACTACCCACTCTCCCCCTTTTTCTAACCTTTATATCTGTCTCCTAACACCTCTCTCACTCCCTCAAGCTCTTCTTTTAGTTCAGAACGACACTATTTGTCTTTGTGATGAGTGTGATGCAACAGTAAGACTCTTGATAACATCTCAGATGTTTCCTCAATGATGTGGATGTTTCTATCCTCCACTGTAATCTGCCATGTCATCCAGGTTCAGCTTAGTAGCCAATAGTCTATCTATATCTCATGTTCTCTCTCATCTCAACCCTCTCTCAGGTCCATCACAAGAGCCTACTATCGTAACTCAGTAGGCGGGCTCCTGCTGTTTGACATCACAAACCGTCGCTCCTTCCAGAACGTTCATGATTGGCTAGAGGAGGCCCGGAGTCACGTCCAACCACACAGCATCGTGTTCCTATTGGTCGGACACAAGTGTGACCTGGAGCCTCAGCGTCAGGTAGCCTATCAGAATGTGTGTGTTTGATTGAGCATTGGAAGAAAGAATCCTCACCCTAACAAAGGACACTATAAATGACGCCTGAAACACATTTCTATGAAATCAGACAATAAAATAGAATCTTTACCTTTAAAAAAAAAATCGGCAGGTGACTCGTCAGGAAGCTGAGAAACTCGCCGGCGCCTACGGGATGCGTTACGTAGAAACCTCGGCCCGCGACGCCATCAATGTGGAGCACGCCTTCACGGAGCTGACCAGGGACATCTTCCACCTGGTGAGGACATAACCTTCTTCAACCGGAGTCAAAAATCTAAATGGAGTCCCATTTTCAATGCTAACTCTTGGCTATTAAAGCAATGGGCTGGTCCCATAAACTGGTACCACATGGTACAAACCTACGCTTGTGAAAACATGAATCTCAAAGAAACTAAATTAAGTAATTAATATACAATTATTAGGTTATTGCTATTTTAACAAGTCATTTCAAAATAAATACCTGGTAAATACTAGGGCTGGGAATTGCCAGGGACCTCATGATACAATAGTATTACAATACTCACAATAGTATTACACTACTCACAATAGTATTACACTACTCACAATAGTATTACACTACTCACAATAGTATTACAATAGTATTACAATACTCACAATAGTATTACACTACTCACAATAGTATTACAATACTCACAATAGTATTACAATACTCACAATAGTATTACAATACTCACAATAGTATTACACTACTCACAATAGTATTACAATACTCACAATAGTATTACACTACTCACAATAGTATTACAATACTCACAATAGTATTACAATACTCACAATAGTATTACAATACTCACAATAGTATTACAATACTCACAATAGTATTACAATACTCACAATAGTATTACACTACTTAGGTGCCGATATGTTTTGTGATTCTCCCGATTCTATATGTATTGCTATTCGATACTGTGATTTTATTGTGATGATGATGTTCCAAACATATGGCTCACTATTTGTCTGCTGCAGAGAGAGAGAGAGAGAGAGAGCAGGAGAAAACAGTTTGAATCAGTCAGGGAAACAAATAGCATGTTGGCTCACTATTTAGAAAGAAGATGGAGAACAAGCTATAGGATTTGGAGCAGGTATAGCCAACTAGCGCTAGTTAACACAACCTACAGTAGCAATAAATAAATACTTGGAGAACAATATTGCGATATGTAACTATCGATTCCCCCCCCCCCATCACTACTAATACTGTGCTGTAAAATAAAAGTGTTACCTTAGTTAATTAATCGAAAGCCTCTGCATGTGAATACGACGTCTTAACCTTGATATCTTGGCCCTAGGTGAGGAGCGGTGACATCACTATCCAGGAGGGTTGGGAAGGGGTGAAGAGCGGCTTCGTCCCCAACGTGGTCCACTCCTCCGAGGAGGTCACCAAGAGTGACCGGCGGTGCCTTTGCTGATCTGGATGGATCACTAGAGAGATCTCTGACTCAAGCCTGGTTTCACCTAGGTCCTCCTGGATCCATTTCAGCTCTAGTTTAGCAATTTCCCTCTGCTGATTTGCATCAGGATGGAGGGATCTTACCCACAACTACACTACATGGTCAAAAGTATGTGGACACATCAAATTAGTGGATTTAGCTATTTCAGCCACACCTGTTGATGACAGGTGTATAAAATCGAGCACACCGCCATGCAATCTCCATAGACAAACATTGGCAGTAGAATGGCCCGTACTGAACAGCTCAGTGACTTTCAATGTGGGACTATCATAGAATGCCACCTTTCCAACAAGTCAGTTTGTCAGATTTCTGCCCTGCAAGAGCTGCTCCAGTCAACTGTAAGTGCTGTTATTGTGAAGTGGAAACATCTAGGAGCAACAGCAGCCCAGCTGCGAAGTGGTAGGCCACACAAGCTCACAGGTTGTCGAGATCGGTGTGGAAGAACTTGACTGGCCTGCATAGAGCCCTGACTTCAACCCCATCAAACACCTTTGGGATGAATTGGAATGCCGAGTGCGAGCCAGGCCTAATCGCCCAAAATCAGTGCCCAACCTCACTCATGCTCGTGACTGAATGGAAGCAAGTCCCTGCAGCAATGTTCCAACATCTAGTGGAAAGCCTTCCAGGAAAAGTGGAGGCTGTTCTAGCATCAAAGGGCAAACCAACTCCATATTAATGCCCATGATTTTGGAATGAGATGTTTGACTAGCAGGTGTCCACAGACTTTTGGCCATGTAGTATAGATCCCTGGTTTCCCCATCTCCTTTCTTCCAATATGCAATCCCATAACACAATTTATACAGCCAGAAGGCATCACACACCATGGTTGGGCAAGGTTTAGCCAAAGCGACATTCTATTTGACTCAGTTTAAAGGAGACTAAGATGGAGGGGGCTCTCAGTCTCTCCCCCCCAAAGGAAGCTAAATCTAGTCTCAAAAACTCTGTGGTTCTCTACTTTTTTCCCCCACCCATCATCCAACGACCACTGTACAATCCCTATCCAACACCATAATGGACTTTATGGACCCTGTGTACAGGGATGTAAGGGAACGACTGTTTGACTGACAGTACAGGTGGACAAAGTGACTCCAGGGACGTATTCACTTCACATCAAACGAAGGAAATGGACAAAACAGGAAGGGACAACTTGAACCAATAAGAAACTAGTTGTTTTTTTAGCAAAGCATTTTTTTGTTGTGTGTTTTTTTTTCTTTCTTAATGGTGTCCACTAATGAATACGGCCCAGTAAAAGGTGGACTAAAGGGGATATTAGGCATCCCTGAGTACCGGTACATTACCGGTACATTACCTGAACATTACCTGTCCCCTTTGCAAGAATCCAAATCCCTGAGGAGGGTCAAACTGACAACAGAGGAGGACTATTTATTTTAGTACGTTTGAACAATGTCTCTGGAACTTGTCCTAGTGATCCTGGAATCTAGCGGAGGAACCCATGGTAACAGTGAGACAGCTAGGAGAACATACTCTAAAAACCCCATAACTACCTAGAATTCCACACCTGCGGACATCTAAATTACAGTTAACTCTATAGACACAAGTATGGCAACAGACATGTGCATTCAATATCTCAAACCAGTATAGAAATAAGGACACTCATTCCAAAAATAAAATCACATTTTGTTAATAACTAAGACGATGTAACAATAACCTTTTCTGGTTTGGTAACTGAAACATGAAATGGTTTGGGCACAATAGGTGGAGGGACAGAACTTGCTGTGTTATAACAAATGGTGTCCTACATTTTATTTTCAGTTGAAGAAGTTTTGTAGCCACTGTGTTCAAAGGTCAATTTCTTTCTCATCAGAAAAAACTATGATTCCTTCGTCTCTAGTGATGAGATTGAAATAAGATTTTAATAATCTGATAAGGTTATTTGTTTTGGATAGGGGAAGCACCCTTGCTTTCCTCTGAATGGGCGAGTGTATACTACTGATTCTGTAGGGCACCTTTTCATCTACTTGATTTGTGTAATAACTGCAAGGATGAACTGCCATCGTCCACCTTTTCCAAAGAGTGCTGCATTATCGTATGTCAATCTAACATTTCAGGGCCAGGGGAGCTGGGGTGACTGTGTACATCTATCATGTAGGATTACCCTTGACAAGGAGGAGTGGATGGTAAACGTTCTCAATCATCAAATCTGGGACCATTTTGCAGAGTCTTGACGAGGGACTTTTCGCTCCTTTACGACTTGGATCACGAATGGACTTCTTTGGGTTACTATGTGCTTTTCCCAGTTTTGTGGACATTCTGGTTCTAGAACAGAATCTTGGACATCATGATGTTCCACCCGTCGAATTAGAACAGAGTAGAATTCTATTCAGTGCTCTTAACTGAACGGTGTCTTCACCAATCTCCTCCAATGCTTATACCATATCAGAGTAGTCTGTCTAGACAGATGGATTGAGACTAGTATCAGAGTAGTCTGTCTAGACAGATGGGTTGAGACTAGTATCAGAGTAGTCTGTCTAGACAGATGGGTTGAGACTAGTATCAGAGTAGTCTGTCTAGACAGATGGGTTGAGACTAGTATCAGAGTAGTCTGTCTAGACAGATGGGTTGAGACTAGTATCAGAGGGTTTAAGGAGTTTGGATCAGTTGCTCCTCATCATCTAATAAGACACTATGTAAGTAAGGTCTCTAATCACAGATATAGGATCAGATTAACAGAGCCCCCAACACTAACCTTTACCAGTAGACTAAACAAACACATTGGATCCTGTATCGGTTCTTAGAGGCAACTTCTATCTACTGTGTCACAGTAACGTTCAGCAACGTTTTGGAAAGTTCAAGATAGAAATTTGCTCTGTGGCATATAGAACAATGTTCCACGTTTAGCTCTATTCATGGAAATTCTAACTACATCGTTCGACAACGTCGGCTACTGAACGTGGACAAGCAGTTACTTAGCCTGGTGAAACCAGACATAATGAAAGGAAACAAAAAGAGAAGTGCTGTGAAATCAGTTGGATACCAGGCTAGCTGTTGCTCATAAACAATATAACACGCAAGTAGACCATCAATGTACAGCATTACTAGGGTCGTATTCATTGGGCACCAAACGGAAGACAACAGACTGAAACAAGAAAGGAAACTACCCTCTCTGTTTTGCAACGTTGTGCCCTAATGAATGAGACCCAGGATGAATCTTTTCATTTTACTCGATGGCATCTTCTTCTCTTTGTCTCCAAGCTGTACAATACCATGTAACTAACTACTGTTCATTCAATTCAACATCTATGGAACTTTCTGGGCCACTACTATTCTATCAAAACAACTTGAAATGTACTAAAAAAAAAAATCAATAAAAAATGTGACTGGTAAAACACCAGTTTTGCCCCGTGTGTCTTACATTGTAGCAGCCGCGTGCGTGTGGGTAGTGACGTCATAATGGGTTACTCCTTGCAGTGCCAGAAATCAACCACTAGATGACAATACAAAGGCAAATAGGTGTCATTGTCAACCAGCTTGTCTGTGGGGGAGTCTAGTTATACCCAGACAAGAGGTGTTTTCTCTCCACTGATTAGAAAGGAACTTAAAAGAGGGGGGAAAAAAATATGCATGGAATGAGTTTGACACCCCAGCATTTAGAAAGGGAAAGGGGGGATACCTAGTCAGTTGTCCAACTGAATGCGTTCAACTGAAATGTGACTTTGCATTTAACCGAACCACTCAATCAGAGAGGTGCGGGGGTTTGCCTTAATCGACATCCATCCACGTCTTTGGCGCTCGGGGAACAGTGGGTTAACTGCCACGCTCTGGGGTAGAATGGCAGATTTTTACCCTGTCAGTTCAGGGATTGACACTGGCCCAACACTCTGACCACAAGGCTATCTGCCGACAATGGAGAAATGAATAATTGCCAGAAGAAAAAAAACTAGGTTATTGAAGGAATTATCCAAACAGCTAGATCAGGTCAAACTCTAAAGCTCCCGATTTCATTTCTAGCGGTGAGTCCGGTGCTACTATCCTAATCCTATTCAGCCCTTTAGAGACATCGGCTTCAGTTCAGATCACATGGGTTAACCCGTCATAGGGAATAGTTCAACCTAAATACCAACATTTGTCAAGACATAAAACCTCAAAAGCCTGGTTCCTCTCTAGGTTTCTTCCTAGGTTCTGGCCTTTCTAGGGAGTTTTTCCTAGCCACCGTGCTTCTACACCTGCATTGCCTTGCTGTTTGGGGTTTTAGGCTGGGTTTCTGTACAGCACTTTGAGATATCAGCTGATGTAAGGGCTATATAAATACATTTGATTGAAAAGTGATGCCAAGCATCCCAATCCTTTGGGATTGAGGCCTGTAGATTTCTCCTCTTTCATAAATCACAACAGATGGCGTGGAATTGTCATTGTAAATAAGAATTGGTTCTTAACTGAACTGCCTAGTTAAATAAAAAATGACATGTTGCTATCAGATAGTTTTTGACATGGGGGGGTGCTCTCCCTTTACTACGTTAAGGAGTCAGCCCCACTGTCCGTGAGTAACCATTTGATCTCAGTCACCTCACCATACAACACCGGTAGGCAACCCTGTCGTGCTCTAGATGACACGGTAGAATTAACTTGACAATGGAGACTGGAGTACTATTACTTTTGTCTTTATAATTTGAAGCATGGTAAGAATTAACACTGTTCACGCGGGCACACTTCAAACCGCGAGACAGCTCATTTACATATCCCCTTGACCGTCCACCTCAGGAGTGATACTGATTGGCTGTTAAACACAAGGGTGTTTCATTAAAAGGTGTATAGTTCCGTATATAACACAACTCTGTTCCTGGAGTGATGCAGACAGTGCAGGATTTTGTCCCAACTAGGCACCACACGGAGGTACTTCGTTAATTGATCAGTTCAGTGTTTAAAATCAACACGCGGTCTTACAGGTCAGTTAAATATAAAACATGCCTGTGTCTACTGATGAAACTCTGGGTTTGTGGAGGAAGGGGAGGACCATCCTCAGTGAATTTCATAAAAACTAAAAATTGTAAATTTTTTTAAAAAGTTATCCTTTTTAGATAAAAACTATACTAAATATAAAACCACGTCACCAAATTATTAAAACACTATTTTGCAAATAAAGTCAGACAGTACTCTGTAGGGAAGCACCATTGTGTAGCTGGAGGACAGCTAGTTTCCGTCCTCCTCTGGGTACATTGACTTCAATACAAAACCCAGGAGGCCCATGTTTCTCACCCCCATTCATAGACTGACACAGTTATTATGACAATTTGAGGACGTCTTCCAGCCAATCAGAGCTCTTGCAGCATGTCCACCCAATCAAAGGATCAGAGAATTAATCTAGTACTGAAAACAAACTACAGCTAGCTATCACTGCAGTGCATAAAATATGTTGAGTAGTTGACTCAAAGACAATAGTTGAACAGTTTTGAACAAATTCATTTCTTTCAAAATGAAGCAAGAGCGAAATATACTTTTTTCACTTAGCTAGCAAATGTAGCTAGCTAGTTTAGCCTACTGAATCACCCTGCTCAAACAGAGTGATGCTATGTTAGCTAGCTGGCTATAACAGAGGGATGCTATGTTAGCTAGCTGGCTATAACAGAGGGATGCTATGTTAGCTAACTGGCTATAACAGAGGGATGCTATGTTAGCTAACTGGCTATAACAGAGGGATGCTATGTTAGCTAACTGGCTATAACAGAGGGATGCTATGTTAGCTAACTGGCTATAACAGAGGGATGCTATGTTAGCTAACTGGCTATAACAGAGGGATGCTATGTTAGCTAGCTGGCTATACCAGAGGGATGCTATGTTAGCTAGCTGGCTATAACAGAGGGATGCTATGTTAGCTAGCTGGCTAGGACTTTCCAACAACACTGGAACTCTTTCAAGTCATGGTAAGCTTTTGGTTTTACTAATTTATTGCCACCGGGGCCCGTCGGTGTAACTGCTTACTGACTGTACACTGTAACATTACTGCATGAAGCGGGTTTACTAACGCGGTGCTTCTAGTAGCTATACGGACTATGGCGTTACTTTAGCTAATATGGTGACGACATAGGCTGTGTGTAAGTTAGTGGTTTGGCTTGGAAAGGTTTTTTCGCCTGGTCACATACAGCTGATGTGTTGTGTTTTTAACAGAATTGCATTTTATTTGTTCCCATTGACGTGCCATTCATCCGCTGCCAACACATCTGTACACGATTCCTGGAAGTTGAAAATGTCCCAGTTCTTCCATGGTCTGCATACGCACCAGACATTTCATCCATTGAGCATGTTTGGGATGCTCTGGATCGACGTGTATGACAGCGTGTTCCAGTTCCCGCCAATATCCAGCAACTTCGCACAGCCATTGAAGATGAGTGGGACAACATTCTACAGATCACAATCAACAGCCTGGTCAACTCTATGGGAAGGACATGTGACGCATGACGCACATAGTGGTCACACCAGATACTGACTGGTTTTCTGAACCACACCCCTAACTTAAGGTATTTGTGACCATTAGATGCATATCTGTAATCCCAGTCATGTGAAATCCATTGATTAGGGCCTAATTCATTTAAATTGACCTATTGCCTTATATGAACTGGTTAAAATTGCTTCATGTTGCGCTAATATTTTTGTTCAGTGTAGATGTCTCTCTCTTGGTGTCTACCAATATATAAAACTTTTGTGCGTTTGACAGCAGCTCTGAAGCATTGCGCTGTTTATCAACTCTTGAGATTAGGCTGGTGTAACCGATGTGAAATGGCTAGCTAGTTAGCGGGGTGCGCGCTAATAGCGTTTCAAATGTAGACGTCACTCACTCTGAGACTTGGAGTAGTTGTTCCCCTTGCTCTGCATGGGTAACGCTGGTTCGAGGGTGGCTGTTGTCGATGTGTTCCTGGTTCGAGGTAGGAGCGAGGAGAGGGACGGAAGCTATACTGTTACACTGGCAATACTAAAATGCCTAAAGACCAATAGTCAAAGGTTAATGAAATACAAATGGTATAGAGAGAAATAGTCCTATAATAACTACAACCTAAAACTTCTTACCTTGGAATATTGAAGACTCATGTTAAAAGGAACCACCAGCTTTCATACGTTCTCATGTTCTGAGCAAAGAACTTAAAACGTTAGCTTTCTTACATGGCACATATTGCACTTTTACTTTCTTCTCCAACACTTTGTTTTTGCATTATTTAAACCAAACTGAACATGTTTCATTATTTATTTGAGGCTAAATTGATTTTGATGTATTATATTAAGTTAAAATAAGTGTTCATTCAGTATTGTTGTAATTGTCATTATTACAAATACATAAAAAAAATGTAAATAAAATATTAAAAAAGAAATAGGCCTATTAATCGGTATCGGCTTTTTTTGGTCCTCCAATAATCGGTACCGGCGTTGGAAAACCATATTCGGTCGACCTCTAATCATCACCCATTGTTCACCCAACAGGTCCATTTGGTGGAAGCATAGCCTACCACTGATAGCCTACCACGCATATTCTCTCTATGCGGATTCTAGAATATTCACATGAAAATCTGTTCGAAACCTAGTTACCATATTCCTCCAGCAGTTTCTCAACAATCTAGTTCAATGGAAATCCACAGTAGCAGGCTATTTTCTTTGCCATCTTTTTAAATAATAATAATACCCCCCAAAAAAGTGGATAAATTGATGGAAAACATAGCTATTGTTGCATGACTATTCCGTAAGGAATTAGCAAGAGCAGATACTGACTAGCACCAAACACAGATCACATAGAACACAGGACCATTTCTCTTTCCCAAAATGTTCTTTTTTTTTTTTTTTTTTGACATTTCATTTTTTCCACTTCAGTATTCTAATGAATACAACGTGACGTTGAGAAAGAGGAGGAGGGAAGACAGGAGGTATATAAAATAAAACACAGACAGACAGGCAGCAGAAGAGGCTACATCCGAAATGGGACCCTATTCACTACCTAGTGCACTACTTCTGGGAATAACGTGCCATTTCAGATGCAGTCGAGGGACTAGGAGTGAGGGACGGAACCCACAAGAGAGTGGGCTCGACATTTAAACATTCTCATAACCACAGGAAGGTGTCAACTTGAACTGGTGAGATTGCTCCTCCTCTTCTCCCATTTCCTGCCCAGCGAGGATTATGGGTAATGTAATAGCAGGATGTGTTCTGAAAGCAAACCAAGGCCCCAAACGAGTACATAGCAAAGATCAACGTCAGTAAGAGTTCGTAAGAAGAAGCAGCACACAACAACTTAAATGGCAGAAAACACAACGAGAGGAGGAAGAAATGTAGGACCGTGACAAACCTAAAGACTAAGCAGGGGGTTCAAAAAGATTTGTGCTTAAATAAATCGGAATAAAAGAATACAAAAAAACTGCCGTAGTAACTTTTGTTTTGTTTTTTTTTTTACTTGAAAAAATACTTTTAAAAAGTAACAAATCAATAGAATAAGGCTTGGTCCACATCCCAAATGGAACCCTACTCCCTATACAGTGCACTGCAGTGGAGGCTGCTGAGGGGAGGACGGCTCATAATAAATGTCTGGAATGTAGTGTTTCTGCTCCAGCCATGGCAACGAGCCCTCCCTCCCTGCCGAATAATTAAGATGCCACCAACCTCCTGTGGTGCACTGCTTTGAACCCAGAGCCCTATGGGCCCTGGTTAAATGTAGTGCACTACCCTATGGGCCCTGGTTAAATGTAGTGCACTACCCTATGGGCCCTGGTTAAATGTAGTGCACTACCCTATGGGCCCTGGTTAAATGTAGTGCACTACCCTATGGGCCCTGGTTAAATGTAGTGCACTACCCTATGGGCCCTGGTTAAATGTAGTGCACTACCCTATGGGCCCTGGTTAAATGTAGTGCACTACCCTATGGGCCCTGGTTAAATGTAGTGCACTACCCTATGGGCCCTGGTTAAATGTAGTGCACTACCCTATGGGCCCTGGTTAAATGTAGTGCACTAAATATGGAATAGGGTGCCATTTAGGTCGCAAACATGTTGTAGAGACTAGAGATGTGAACATGGAGTTGGGGCGGGTTACTGGGGGGGGGGGGGGATATTTATTGTGGGGGGTCCCCCTCTCTCAAGACTTCTTGACTGATTTAAGGAGGTTGTCCTTGCTCCTCCTCTTAACGTCAAAGTTGTAGACTCGTGCCATGTCTGAGGGAGGCGATAGGTTAAGGATTACACACTTCTCAGTTTGACATTTTTGTCTAGTATTTTCAGAAGCACTGTAAACACTGTCGTTACCAGTCTATCAAAACAACAGTACTTACCTACAGTTTAAACAAGATCCAATTGTCAACACGAACTATGTAACTCAGTTTCAAAATGTTATTTTCTCCTGGTTCGTGTCGACTGAATACAACCCAACTTTCCCTGCTTTGACACACCCATCTGCCACACCTGCACCCGTAACTCTGCCCTGCCAGACCATAAACTGCCTCAAGTTGTAAAACCACAAGACAAGGCAGCACCCAAAGACCAGTTTAACCATCCCTGACACACAGAGAACATTGTATCACAGCTTTCTTCACTCAGGGTATCTGTAGGTTCCATCAGGTTGAATTTAAGACTTGACTTTTTTTAATGCCACTTGAAATGCAATTTAATACCAATTAGGGTCTGCGTGCGCCACAAACCTGCTAATATTCAAACATCTTCACACCGTCACCAATAGAAATAAAGAGTTGGTTAATCATCTTGAAATGCCGTTGACAGAGATTTAGTAAAGAAGTACAATTGACTACTGAGACGGTATTCAAATAACTTGGTTAATCTAGGCAGGAATGCATGATTGAAGATATTTGCAACCTAATCCAGTGATCGTCATAAACTTTGGGTAGACAATTACGACTATTGTCGTTATATTTGTGTGTTAAAATAGGTCAATATTTTTTTTTGTTAAATATAGATGAATTTGCCAAAATCTTTATGCGCACTAATATATTTGGTGCTAATTCACCAGCTGGGTAAGTGGAAACTCAAAACACTATGAGCTAGATCACTCCCTCTAAATCTAATTTTCACTGGAAGTAGCCAGGTTTTAATCTAACAGTAAAGTAATTATTTGTGTCCCAAATAAATATGTTGATGTCATAGCCTAATACCCAATGAGGCCGAGGCTCATTTCACGCTCTCCACATCAATATCTCTGTTGTAAAATACACAGCTGAGAAATGTAAAATATATATATATATATATATATATATATATATATATATATATATATATATATATATATATATATATATATATATATATATATATATATATATATATATATATATATATATATATATATATATATACCTGCATAAAGCTAAGAACATCTTCTCTTCAACTGTGACAACTATTACCAGGGCCTAAAACTATCGGTTTTTAAACCAGCCACTGTGGCAGGTAGGCTGTTTTTAAACCAGCCAAGCGGTTGTTGTTGCCACAATTACACAAAGAAACACAGAACAGATGAGCTTAGTAATGTTGGGGCGGTTAGAGCGCTGGGCCAGTAAAACCTATTACTAGTAAGATCTAATTTAATTATCCGTGACCTGAGTATTGTAACAAAAATAAGTGACAAAAAATAAAAGTTAAATTGCCCTTTTAAGGTTACCTTGGTAACAGGGCCACTGATGAATCACCATGCCTGTGAGAATGTCCCTACTAGAGGCCAGATGTCTCTTTTTGCTAGCAGTAGGAGCAAACTGAAACGTTGAAAAGCAACCTAGCTTGAGAACAAAACAAATGTAAATAGCCAAGAAACACGAGGACAAAGTCTCCCTTTTGTAGACTTTAAGAGTAAATTAGAACAACTTATGTCTGTGTCCATTGCTTCTTAAAGAAAAACTCAATCTTACAGCCCCCAGGCAGTGTTAATGCATAAGGTGGGAAAGCTTGCACTTGTCCCCCCATACGTGATTCATTTTTTATTAAAACGCTTACACTGTAGGGCCCGGCGTGTTACCACCTGAATTAGACATTCTTACACACTAATGCCAAAATCTACCTGCGTTTTAGCAGGCGGCGGGTGTTAATTTTAGACCCCGAGTATTACACAGGATAGCTGTGTTTTTCTTATAGATAGAAAACAAATTATATATATATATATTTGTTTTCTACAGGAGAGCAGTGTGAAAGGCAGAAAAAAAGTGTCTTGCTCATTATCATTATCCCAGAAAAACAGGCACATTGATTAGAGGAACTCTGAAGATACTGCACTTTATGGTTTAACAAAATCACTTAACGAGTGAGCTAACTAATCAAGCTAAAAACAATGTTTCGAATCGGCTATCTATTCTGTAGCCTAACTTGCTCGCTGTGCCCTCTCGGCTGGCCATAGCCGGCAGACTTGCAGTGGCACACAGAGAGAGACACAGTCGTAGGCTACATGTGGAACTCTTTTAGCATCTTGAAAATGCGCCTCGGTAAGAATAGGCTATAATTTAATGTTTTTATTTTATTTGCATAACATAGCAGAAACACCATTAACCCACGCTGCATAACATAGCAGAAACACCATAGTCATCTCTGGCTGCATTTTTTAAGACCATTGACAACTGAATTTAAGACAATTTAAGGCCTTTCATTTAGATAAATTCATTTAAGACTAAGGACCCGCGGACACCCTGTCACTGCCTATTAACCCACGCTGCCTATTAACCCACGCTGCCTATTAACCCACGCTGCCTATTAACCCACGCTGCCTACAGACCTATTAACCTACGCTGCCCATTAACCCACGCTGCCTATTATCCCACGCTGCCCATTAACCCACGCTGCCCATTAACCCACGCTGCCCATTAACCCACGCTGCCCATTAACCCACGCTGCCCATTAACCCACGCTGCCCATTAACCCACGCTGCCCATTAACCCACGCTGCCTATTATCCCACGCTGCCCACGGGCCTATGATCCCACGCTGCCTATTAACCCACGCTGCCTACAGACCTATTAACCCAGGCTGCCCATTAACCCAGGCTGCCTACAGACCTATTAACCAACGCTACCTACAGACCTATTAACCCACGCTGCCTACAGACCTATTAACCCACGCTGCCTATTAACCCACGCTGACTACGGACCTATTAACCCATGCTGCCTATTAACCCACGCTGCCTATTAACCCACGCTGCCTATTAACCCACGCTGACTACGGGCCTATTAACCCACGCTGCCTACGGACCCATTAACCCACGCTGCCTATTAACCCACGCTGACTACGGACCCATTAACCCACGCTGCCTACGGACCCATTAACCCACGCTGCCTACGGACCCATTAACCCACGCTGACTATTAACCCACACTGCCTACGGACCTATTAACCCATGCTGCCTACGGGCCTATTAACCCACGCTGCCTACGGACCTATTAACCCACGCTGCCTACGGACCTATTAACCCACGCTGACTATTAACCTACGCTGCCTACAGACCTATTAACCCATGCTGCCTATTAACCCGCGCTGCCTACGGACCTATTAACCCACGCTGCCTATTAACCCACGCTGACTACGGGCCTATTAACCCACGCTGCCTACAGACCTATTAACCCATGCTGCCTATTAACCCACGCTGCCTACGGACCTATTAACCCACGCTGACTACGGGCCTATTATCCCACGCTGCCTATTATACCACGCTGCCTATGGGCCTATTAACCCACGCTGCCTATTATACCACGCTGCCTACGGACCTATTAACCCACGCTGCCTACGGACCTATTAACCCACGCTGCCTATTAACCCACGCTGACTATTATACCACGCTGACTACGGACCTATTAACCCACGCTGCCTATTAACCCACGCTGCCTATTATACCACGCTGACTACGGACCTATTAACCCACGCTGACTACGGGCCTATTAACCCACGCTGCCTATTATACCACGCTGCCTATGGGCCTATTAACCCACGCTGCCTATTATACAACGCTGCCTACGGACCTATTAACCCACGCTGCCTATTAACCCACGCTGACTACGGGCCTATTAACCCACGCTGCCTACGGACCTATTAACCCACGCTGCCTACGGACCTATTAACCCACGCTGACTATTAACCCACGCTGCCTACAGACCTATTAACCCATGCTGCCTATTAACCCACGCTGCCTACGGACCTATTAACCCACGCTGCCTATTAACCCACGCTGACTACGGGCCTATTAACCCACGCTGACTATTAACCCACGCTGCCTACAGACCTATTAACCCATGCTGCCTATTAACCCACGCTGCCTACGGACCTATTAACCCACGCTGACTACGGGCCTATTATCCCACGCTGCCTATTATACCACGCTGCCTACGGACCTATTAACCCACGCTGCCTATTAACCCACGCTGACTACGGGCCTATTAACCCACGCTGCCTACGGGCCTATTAACCCACGCTGCCTATTATACCACGCTGCCTACGGACCTATTAACCCACGCTGCCTATTAACCCACGCTGACTACGGGCCTATTAACCCACGCTGCCTACGGACCTATTAACCCACGCTGCCTATTAACCCACGCTGACTACGGGCCTATTAACCCACGCTGCCTACGGACCTATTAACCCACGCTGCCTATTAACCCACGCTGACTACGGGCCTATTAACCCACGCTGCCTATTATACCACGCTGACTACGGGCCTATTAACCCACGCTGACTATTAACCCACGCTGCCTACAGACCTATTAACCCATGCTGCCTATTAACCCACGCTGCCTACGGACCTATTAACCCATGCTGCCTATTAACCCACGCTGACTATTAACCCACGCTGCCTACAGACCTATTAACCCATGCTGCCTATTAACCCACGCTGCCTACGGACCTATTAACCCATGCTGCCTATTAACCCACGCTGCCTACGGACCTATTAACCCACGCTGACTACGGGCCTATTAACCCACGCTGCCTATTAACCCACGCTGCCTACAGACCTATTAACCCATGCTGCCTATTAACCCACGCTGCCTACGGACCCATTAACCCACGCTGCCTATTAACCCACGCTGCCTACGGACCCATTAACCCACGCTGCCTACGGACCTATTAACCCACGCTGCCTACAGACCTATTAACCCATGCTGCCTATTAACCCACGCTGCCTACGGACCCATTAACCCACGCTGCCTACGGACCTACGCTGCCTACAGACCTATTAACCCACGCTGACTATTAACCCACACTGCCTACGGGCCTATTAACCCACGCTGCCTATGGGCCTATTAACCCACGCTGCCTACGGGCCTATTAACCCACACTGCCTATGGGCCTATTAACCCACGCTGCCTAGGCATATATGCTTGCTTCAGGATACAGTTCACATCTCTACTAAATTCAGAGTTTCCCAACTCTCTTGGCGGACCACCAGACACATCTTTTTTTCTATTCCTGCACTGGTAGAACTTTTGGAACTTCAGAACACTTTTGGCAGCATCACATACTTCTCCAGCCTCCGATCCTGTTCACCCATAGTCCCTGGGCTGAGTGGGCCTATATTTCGACGTAAGGATACTGACTTCGGTGGTGGTGAACTGGTCTCTGAGGAAGTCCAGGTCTTCCTCCAGGGAGTCCAGGTTGCGTGATGCGGTCGCTAGGTTCTTCTCCAGAAGAGACTGGGCCTCGTCGATGTCATACTCCAACATCACATTGGCCTGGGTGAGGGGATAGAGGAAAGAAAGGGAGGTTAGAGTATGGAATGGTAGTATATTGTAGTTTTTACTATTGCTTGCTTAATGGTTCCTTCCTAGGAGAAACTGGGAATGTTGCCCTAACAAGGCTCCTTCTAGCCTTCATTTAAGAGGGGTGGGAGGTGGGTCAGTCCAAAGAACATCACTTTGGATATACATGCACAGGCTGAGGAGGATCAATCCCAAAGTACTCACCCCTAGCCACAGGCACACTTTGTCGGTGGGCGGGACTGACGCCTTGCAGTAAACGTTGTCAGCCAATAGGAAGTGTGTTTCCATCGGGTCTGTGGTTTCCTATTGGACGAGAGGAGCGGGAACACAGGGTGAAACCCAATACTCTACAATGGTTTCCTGTCCTCAGTCCCTCCCCCTCTGAAGGCTCTGGATAAGCAGCATAGTTTCCATCATATTGCTTACAGGTCTGTAAACATTGAACAGTTAGGGCCGAGGAGGAGGAGGGAGAAAACGGGGACGGGCTGGCAAGGTCTGAGGAGAAGACAAAGTAAGTAAACCCCACATATATTTGTTTGTTTACCTTCTTCTTCTGCATGTGCCGTAGGATTTCTAGAGTCTGCTTGATCTGTGGGATCTGGCTTTTCAACCTGAGGATCGCAGCGAAAAACACCATAGAAGAAGAATTAGAATCATTGTATTACACCTCAGGGTTTCCTTTAGCCGCTAATTGCCGGCTAAGCTGATTTTCAGCTTCCAGGAACTGTGAACAGATCCATGCGACATGGGGCCGTGCATTGTCATGCTGAAACATGATGGCGGTGGATGAATGGCACGACAGTGGGCCTCAGGATCCTGTCACAGTATCGCTGTGTATTCAAATTGCCATCAATAAAATACAATTATGTTTGTTGTCCGTAGCTTATGCCTGCCCATGCCATAACCCCACAGCCAACATGGTGCACTCTGGTCACAATGTTGACATCAGCAAACCGCTCGTCCACACGACACCATACACATGGTCTGTGATTGTGAGGCCGGTTGGACGTACTGCCAAATTCCCTAAAACGATGTTGTAGGGGGCTTATGGTAGAGAAATTAACATTAAATTATCTGGCAACAGCTCTGGTGGACATTCCTGCAGTCAGCATGACACTCAAAACTTGACACATCTGTGGCATTGTGTGAGAAAACTGCACATTTTAGTGGCCTTATATTGTCCACCAGCACAAGGTGGAATGTGTGATGATCATGCTGTTTAATCAGCTTCTTGATAAATGAAGCAAATGAAGGAAACTAAACAATTAAATAATGTAGACTACACCAACTGAAGGTAACTAACAGTAAATTGGCAGTGGAATGTGTTGTTATTAGGCCTACTGACGATCTATCCTGATAGTATTTAACATGTTAAAAATAGGAAACAAAGTCGGGTATTCTAGAATTAAGAAACTAAGTTAAAATGCCGTACAATTTAAATTCTGCATAATGGAACAGGATTTCATAAACATAACATAAACATAAACATTACTTTGGGAAAGTTGATATGCTTCAGTTTTGCTTCCATATGACTGGTTTCACATTTGTCTCTAGCGATAAGGTAAAAATATATATATATTTTTAAATATTATTTAACTAGGCAAGTCAATTCTGATTTACAACAGTGGGTTAAGTGCCTTGTTCAGGGGCAGAACGGCATTTTTACCTTGTCAGCTCAGGGATTCGATCTAGCAACCTTTCGGTTACTGGCCCAACGCTCTAACCACTAGGCTACCTGCCGCCCCTGATAGATCTAAAAATAAGTGTCATTTATATTTACAATCCCCGTATTCAAACAGCTTACTCGTTTACATAGTTCTATTCCATTTGTAAATGACAGTGCCTGGAGAATGATGTTATTTCTATCATAAAAATAAAGTATATACCTAATTAATTCAATCTCCACCCCAAAGGAATAGTGGGTGAAAAGCATGCTATTCTCATGCTTACGTTCAATATTTGAATATGCAATAGAGGGGAAAAAAGGGAATTACGGAGGCGCTTAAACTCAGGTCGGAATTCCCCCAGAAGGGAAGCCTACAGGGGGAATGTCCTCTGTATAGACAAGTGTTAATATTGTAGTGGACAAAGATGAGAAGAGCGTTGGCATGGCTACTGTGCAACTTCCTTTTTAGGTAGGATGCCATTTTGGAACTTCATTTTTTTCCTAATTTATAATCATCTGTTTCATCATCATCATCATCATTATTGTATATCATTGTTGTAGGCGTATTTATGAATCTAAAAACGTTTTGCTTCATTCTGTTGGAGACATCTGTTGGCTAAATGAAGTTTGATCTGTGTTTTTAAATTGTGTGCTTCGTATTTTGTTTAACATAGGCCTGTTGTAAAAAAAAAAATAAACATCATTAGCTTATTGCTGTCATGTGTTGGGTACGGTAGGCACTAGTCATTCTTGGTTAATGCTGCAATATAGCCTGTTCAAAACTTCCTGTGAAGGTTTACACCAGTTCGCAAGTGTTTAATTGTGTTCTGTGGAGTCATTTTCTTTGGCCAAATACAGTTCCAACTGTAATGGATTTGTCGCAATATATATATATATCCTGCTCGTATTTTCCCTATAAACAATGGCTCGACAAACTTTTGATATTACCTTAATAAAGTTTAGGTGTGGTTATTAGCCTATTATACTGCCTGTGATATGAAGGCAGTGCACACCAGTGCTCCAACCTACTCTGACTAATCAGTCTCCTACGTTCCAAAAACACTGAATCGTATTAAGGAGTTTACATTTTGACACTCAGAAATGGGAGTCGACGTGTAACGAGTCAAGGAATCAATTATTTGGAGTCGACTCTCCACCACTACGTTATCATCGTTAACAGTTGGGAAAATGGCAGAGAAGGGCAAGCGACAGCAGCAAAGCCCTGTACACAGGGGGGTAGTGCTGCCGCAGCTCAGAGGAGTGACCCCCCCGCCCCCCACACACTTTTTTCAATTTGAGAATACACAGAGCAGGTGAAAGTATTTCCGGATAATTTATTCTGCTAAATTAGATTTAAATCATAAAATTCCATGAAAACGATAGAATGACAAACTAAATACATATGTAGGCTATAGCAGCCTATAGGT
Source organism: Oncorhynchus mykiss (assembly GCF_057628025.1). Lineage (NCBI taxonomy): Eukaryota > Metazoa > Chordata > Actinopteri > Salmoniformes > Salmonidae > Oncorhynchus > Oncorhynchus mykiss. The sequence goes on from NC_143030.1 coordinate 12,890,408, forward strand.
GGGTAAATGGTGGTTTCTTCCCTGCCTTCTCTCTGTCTCGACTGTATGGTCTCGAACTGTATGGTCTCGAACTGTACGGTCTCGACTGTACACCACTTGTTATTTTACTAAGATGAATGTAGTCAAGAAGCTACTCCTAGCTACTCCTAGCTAGCAGATACTTGACTCAGGGGTCACGTTAGAGTTCAGAAAATCTGCCTTTTCATAACGCTGACCATCACAAAATCGCGTTTTAAACCATTTCACCTGCATTTTATATTGAAAGTCTGTTTTTTTGCTTCAATAGAGTGATCACGGATGTGCAACTATAGTTTTCCTTCACATAAACTATATTAGTGTAACACATTCGGCAGAAAATAGCTCCATTTCCATCAAAAGACATCATAAGTGCAACGTCAGGCACAAGTAAATTAGTTTACACTGAAAAAGCAAGGTAATTTTGCAAAACCAATGCCTGGCCATCATATTTCTAATGTTACTCATGGAAAGAATGTAGCCAGCTACATTTCTTCATGTTTTGCTTGAGGCTTATCTTGCATTTTACCGGAGAAAAGTAGGCTACACCGAGAAAATTACCAGAGAAAGGTAGCTTCTGTCAGAGAGCTGTCTGCTGATGCCCATTTGTGAATTCTCATCTAAGTGGAGAAGGGCAACTAAAGCACAAAGTTAGTCTGACGCAGAGGAGAACTTACAGCAAGAAGCATTGTAGATAGGCATTTACAAAACGCAGAAAGATATTTATTATGCATTCAACAAGAAATAAATATTCTGCGTGTACACAGAATTCTGCATTAACGCGACCACTGACTGTTCACAATGTAAACAAAAGTAACCTATGAGGATAACTTAGTACAACCACTAGCAACAATTTAATGAGTACTCCTTGTTGGCCGTCATTGTAAATAAGAATTTGTTCTTAACTGACTTGCCTAGTTAAATAAAGGTTCAAATATATATATATATATATATATATATATATATATATATATATATATATATATATATAATCCAGAGCAATTTACAGTAATGAGTGCATACATTCTCATCCGTTTTCGTACTGGTCCACAGTGGGGCCTACCTTTGTTTCTTCTGCGCCAAGTTGAGCTCCATATACTTGTATTTCTGGTACTGTTCATCCAGTTTCCGCAGTACGGCGTCTGCGGTGTCGTTGCCTGGCTGCTTCATAAACGACTCGACATCCTCCTACAACCGTTGACAAAATAACGTTAGCTAATATTAACGTTATATCAGACGAGTCATTCTCACACTAAACCTATGGTGACATACAAGGTAGTTAACGTTAGATAACTGTTTAATTGCATTTGGATGACAAATAGAAAATTGGATAGGTAGCCAGGTCGGCTAATGGGCTTCTGTCGGGCGTTATTTCCCTAAAAGGATGTAAATGAACATAGCACCACTTTGCTAGATAACGTTCGCTACCTAGCATTAGCTTAGTTAGCATGTGTGACAGGCTAGCAGAGAGGCTGGACAACGGCGAATATATATATTTTTTTGAGAGAAAAGTATTGCACAAAGTAACGTTATAAGCGATACACTGTGTGTGTGTATATACTTCATATTTTACCCACCACAAATATTGCTTCGGGAATTCCGAGATGCTTTTTGCTTGTCGCCTGTACGGCATTGCTGCTGTCTATGGTCGTTGCCATCTTGGAAAAGACTTTCTACTCTCTTGTTACGTAGAAGTTGGGCGTGGGGTTCCTACTGAAGAGCTGCCCGTCAGAGAAGGACGAGTAAGCGAGACACCCCACTTGCTTGTTCTTTTTCTGGTTCAATGGAAGTCAATGATTTAAGTAGACCAGACCCAGCAGCTATTGCCACCTTGGGCATTAAGTAGACCGGAACTGGCATTTTTGTATAAAGTAAATTGCGAAAGTGAGCCATCTTTATTTATCCACCATCTTTTGGTGCCCGTCTTGAACGCTTGAGTTTGCGCTTGTGAAGTGGCTTCCTTCTTTTCCTTATGTCCACGATCACTAGGCTGACATGGTTAAATAAATATATTGGAAGACCATGTACATTTACTATGTAGTAGGCTAGTGTAACAGTAAAATCTACTTTGCAAGGCTTGGGAACTGTCTAACAACCTGTTTGATTTGAATACCAGGGAAAACACAAAAATACTTAAAAGACTATTGTTTTAGAATTTGTTATACATCATTTATACAGTTTCCATTTCACATCAAATTATGGATACCTCATTGTTATTCTTTAACATAACTCACACAGAACAACAGACAGAGAACCAAACATGGTTTTGCCCACAATGTGTGATGATGATAGCCCTACACACATGGGTTCTAAGGAGTTTCACATTTATTCAAGGATTTAGAATAATTTCTCACTTGGAAAATATATATTTGTATCTCTATTTTACCAGCTTAGTCTCATTAAAGGTAAAAAATAAAATACAATAATAATAAATTACATATTTTTGTTTTTCAGGGTTGAGTATTTTATTTATTGCATTTTCACCCCAGCCTACTACTAAGGACTTGATAACTATCTGATGACCTAGCAACAAACAACAGTCTGCCCAACTTGGAACCAGGGACATCATAAAAACACGGTGTAATGACAATAAAACGATCCATCAACCACCACACCTTTATTGACTGCCATGAAACCATACAGCAGCTACGGCTGCTGAGAAATTGAGATTACTACTACTAGCTTATCCACCAAGACGCATTTCAACAGAGCTTATCCACCAAGACGCATTTCAACAGAGCTTATCCACCAAGACGCATTTCAACAGAGCTTATCCACCAAGACGCATTTCAACAGAGCTGGAGAAAGGAAATAACCAAAAGGTATTGATGTACATTTTATTTTTATGTTTAGCATCCTAAAAAAAAAAAACATATCACTTGATAATTTGACAGAAGACATTATAAGGGGATGGGAATCTTTATCTTATCTAGGACATTTTTTCATTATCTTTTTAAACATACAGAACATATATAATTACTGTTTTCACAGATATAGACACTGGTATGGGGCTGGAGATATGATGTTTAAAACGTGGTGAAGTGTCCTTTTAATATCAGTTCTATGAATTCTTTCAGTTTGCACTCCCAACGCCTGACATCCAGACATCAGTGTGCCTAGGAATGTGATACTGCCGACCTACTGTAGAGGTTAGAGTGTAGGGGCGTTCACGTAACAGGCAGGCTCCTCGTGGAGTGCAACGAGAGGCAGGTGGTTAGGGTATGTCACGAACCTCGCCGAAGATGGTGCCTCTTCCTGTTCGGGCGGTGCTCGGCGGTCGTCGTCGCCGGCCTATTAGCTGCCATCGATTCCCTTTCCGTTTGTTTTGGTTATTGGGTAATTGGGTACACCTGTTTTGTATTAGGGTTTGTTTGTAGGGTATTTAAGGGCACTAGGCCCGCTGGGTATTTGTGCGGGCTTGTTTTTTTGTTACTCTGTGTTTGATGGTGTGATTTATTCGAGTCTTTATTCTCCGGACTATTTTTGTCCTGTTGTTTGGACTGGCAACTTATATACTGTGTGTTGGCGTGACTGTTTTGGTTGCGCTGGTGAATACATTTGACAAACGACAGAACTCTGCTCTCTGCGCCTGATTCCACCCACCACTCCTAGTTGATCGTAACAGGGTGTTGGACTAGTTAACTAAGGTTGCAAGATTGAATCCTCAAGCTGACAATGTAAAAATCTGTCGTTCTGCCCCTGAACAGGCAGTTAACCCACTGTTCCTAGGCCGTCATTGAAAATAAGAACACTTTCTTAACTGAATTGCCTAGTTAAATAAAGGTGTAAAAAAAAAAAGAATCCCGATTTCCGATTGTTATGAAAACTTGAAATCAGCCCTAATTAATCGTCCATTCCGATTAATCGGTCGACCTCAATTCCTTACCCCAGGACAGGAAAATAAAGGAAAATAAAGAAGAACGAGAAGTCTGTGTCTGGCTGCATAGATCTGATTTTTTTCACGGGACAAACAAACAGGCTTTCACTGCCAGAGAGGTAACAACCATGACTTGGAAGGCAGCTGGAATCTTTGTTTTCCTACTCCTTATTACAAAATCATCCTCAACTTCTCTTCCTAGCAGTATGACAGCATATTTGAATGACACTGTTACACTCGCCTTCTCTGGGTCATGCAATGGTCATATCATTGAATGGATGTAAACGTCAGAAGAAATTAGGCCTACCACATTGGTTGCTAAACTTGATCAACGGCCTTTGGTATTCACACCTGGAGAGGGCTTTGAGAACAGGGTTAAACCCGGGGATGGAGACCTCTATCTCAACATCACATCTGTTGTATTTAATGACATGGGATGGTTTGAGTGTCACTGTGGTAAGACTCATGAAGATGTGGAAATTGTCCCCATTGTTGTGTGCCAACCTGCTCATGTTTGGATCTAATTTTCAACTCAACTGCTATGGCTTAACCGAAGAAAACATACTCCTAACAGTGAGGTACTCGTCTATTGGAAAAGAGATGAAGAGAATGTTTTGTCTGTCAAGGGACATCATTTGACTCGTGACCTTGGGTTTGAGAACAGGGTGTTGGTGTCCAAAGATGCTTACCGACAGGGAGACCTTTCCATCACCCTATCTTAAGCCTGTCAGATCAGGGGACCTACCACTGCTTCTTTGGCTCTAAAGAGCGGGGAACACCAGATGCTGTCACTCTCATTGTTCAAGAATAGTGCTGGTCAACAACATTGAAATTGGTGCTTATAATTGCAGTAGGGTTTGTAATACTCTTAGCAGGGTTTGCTATTGTTAATCATGTAGACAGAGTGAGATTTGTACGTTATCTGAGAGATTTCCCTATGGTCGTTGCAACCAGTAAGTGTAATCATCACACTCAGTGCCTTCTCGATAATCCGAGGCCTTCTAGATAATCCGAGGCCTTCTAGATAATCCAATGCCTTCTAGATAATTCAATGCCTAGATAATCCGAGGCCTTCTAGATAATCCGAGGCCTTCTAGATAATCCGAGGCCTTCTAGAGGAGCCCCAATAGTCTGATTATGTTCTGTTAGAAATCAGCGAGGTGAATGAGCCCACATGGACATGGAGGAACACATGAAGGCGGGTGTGGAAGGGCTAGCCGATGCCCCCACTTTAAGGCTTAAAAATATACAAGAGAAAACTGTTTTGAGTATTAGAATGTGTGTTGGCCTATCGCCTGTACAGTGCTAATTAAAGGACACGCTTAGACCATGTGCCACCGGAAATTAATGTTGTCACATATACAGTAAGTGAAGAGGAGGTATGTTCAAAATCATTTTTATCTTCCTATATTGTGCACGTTCTACAGGGGTCCACCTGTCAGTCAACCTGCTGTCTACCAATCACTAATGCCTTGAATGGGCCGGGGGCTGGGAGGGGCTTAGGCTGGGGCTCTCCATGTTTGCTTTAAGGTTTAAACCTATATGGCTTTTCAGATATGCACTTACGTTAGGTTAAGGGAACTAGTACATTGTACATCACATTGTACATACTGTTACGCTAATACAGCATAATAATAATGTCATTTCTGTGCTTGTTTTTAACCTGATATTTACTGTAGGCCTATTGGAGTTGTTAAGATCTGGCTGTTCTCAGCATCACAACAGACAAAAAGATAACACAGAAGAGGACTGGCCACCCCTCAGAGCCTGTTCCTGTCATGGTTTCTTCCTAGGTTCCAGCCTTTCTAGGGAGTTTTTCCTTGCCACTGTGCTTCTACAGCTGCATTGCTTGCCGTTTGGGGTTTTAGACTGGGTTTCTGTATAAGCACTTTGTGACATCTACTGACATAAAAAGGGCTTTATAAATAAAAATGTATTCGATACAACTACACAAAGTGTATTATCAGATAGTTGAGGAAAAATGTACAACAACCCATTTACTAAACCATAACGAACTAATAGGTAAAGTCCTCCATCTAGTGGTAAAACACCTATCTCGCAATTTTCCAATCTGTTTGCACCCATAAAGATTATTTCAAATAATGTTATTTGTAAAAAAAAAATAATGTCCGAAAAACGATTTAACACAACAAATGATGTAACTCATTTCTTGTGGATGCACTGTTTTGGTTTTCTAAACTGACCTCAGGCTTTGATTGGGTCTAGCTTGTCAGCTGGGGTGTGACGTAATCCAGAAACCAAACACCGGGCAGTCAGCAACGTGAGTCGCATAGCTAGTTGTTTTTAAACCGATGCAAAACTTTGTAAATATATTTAACGGAGGATATTTCAGAAACTTGCAGGATTCATAAGCTATTTCGTAAACCCATAATTTCTTCGGAGGAGTTTTAAAAAGGCAGACTTACAGCTGAGTGTGAAGCTAGCTGAGCTAACTAATAACGTTATCGCTACAACAGCAGAGGAATTTGAAGCCGAGCCTGGCACCACATACCATGACCATGAATAGTTTTTTAAAGAAAAGGTTTGTCGCTTGTTTTCTCCATGTATTATATTACAGTTCAGAATCCAACTCGCCTCAATTTATTGAAGTGATTGTGAATGCCCCTGTCACACTCCGGTTCACTGGATCATGCGAGGGTCCCGTCGAATGGAAGTATCGTCAGATGACACCACAAGACTTTCTACCTTCCACATTGGTCGCTCATCTTGATCAAGAAACTGGCCGACTCACACCAGGAGAGGACTTTAAGGACCGGGTTAAACGCGGAGACCTAGACCTCGATCTCAGCATCACCACTGTTGTATTTAACGACAATGGATGGTATGAGTGTTACTGCAACAGTGAACAACGTCCACAGGATGTTATGCTAGTGGTTTTGGACACCATTAAAATAGCTGCTCATGTTGGAGAAAATGTGACACTTACCTGCCACGGCTTAACCGGTAAACAAATTGCTAACATCTATTGGGAAAAGGATGGAGAGACTGTGCTGAATGTCACGGCAGGACATTTTGTCTTTGGCCGTGGGTTTAAGGACAGGGCATCTGTATCCTTGGATGGTTCCCGACACGGAGACCTTTCCATCACCCTCCCTGACTTGCGCCTCTCTGATCAGGGGGTATACCAGTGCTTCGTCATCACCGCTACTGATAGGCTGAGACCGAGAGGATGTCCAGACTCTTTCAGTCTCACTGTCAGTCCCAAAGTTGAAGAAAAGCAATCAGAGGAGGCTGGAACATGTACCATTTATAAAGTGGTTGTACTGGGTGTTTTGGTGGGGATCATATGTTTGTTGATTTATTTTTATGGCAAAGTGTGGTTCCAATGGATTTGTTCAAGATTTCAATCCTGTTACTGTCCAGAAGTCGGATCACGCCCCCAGCAGGATATTGAGAGGGCAGTAGTTACGACTCCAGAAGAGCACCAAGAAAGTCCTGCTGATCCTAATGAGGGTTTGCCCCTGTTAATCATGATGCCGGAGAACGGGGTTAATGATCCACCTGTCCACGTGGAACAGGATAGTGAGCATGAGTCAGAAATGGAGAAAGACAAGAGTGGGACAGGGCCACGTGTTTATTTTTCATCAGATTTGGCCCCTGTCATCAGAGCTCCGGAAGGACCTCGCTCTACCCCAGGCCTTGTTACCAATGGTACTGATGGACCTCCCTCTACCCCAGGCCTTGTTACCAATGGTACTGATTGACCTCTCTCTACCCCAGGCCTTGTTACCAAGGCTATTGATGGACCTCCCTCTATCCCCGGCCTTGTTACCAATGGTACTGATGGACCTCCCTTTACTCCTGGCCTTGTTACCAAGGCTACTGATGGACCTCCCTTTACTCCTGGCCTTGTTACCAAGGCTACTGATGGACCTCCCTTTACTCCTGGCCTTGTTACCAAGGCTACTGATGGACCTCCCTTTACTCCTGGCCTTGTTACCAAGGCTACTGATGGACCTCCCTTTACTCCTGGCCTTGTTACCAATGGTACTGATTGACCTCCCTCTACCCCAGGCCTTGTTACCAAGGCTACTGATGGACCTCCCTTTACTCCTGGCCTTGTTACCAAGGCTACTGATGGACCTCCCTTTACTCCTGGCCTTGTTACCAAGGCTACTGATGGACCTCCCTTTACTCCTGGCCTTGTTACCAAGGCTACTGATGGACCTCCCTTTACTCCTGGCCTTGTTACCAAGGCTACTGATGGACCTCCCTTTACTCCTGGCCTTGTTACCAAGGCTACTGATGGACCTCCCTTTACTCCTGGCCTTGTTACCAAGGCTACTGATGGACCTCCCTTTACTCCTGGCCTTGTTACCAAGACTACTGATGGACCTCCCTCTACCCCAGGCCTTGTTACCAAGGCTACTGATGGACCACCCTTTACTCCTGGCCTTGTTACCAAGGCTACTGATGGACCACCCTTTACTCCTGGCCTTGTTACCAAGGCTACTGATGGACCTCCCTTTACTCCTGGCCCGGCCCCCAATGCCCAGGAAGGACCGACCTATTTCCCAGGGGCGATTAAATCTCAGGATGAGGTAGTGTGCCACCCCCTGGAAACTAGTTGATATCAAATCAAAATGTATTTATGTAGCACACGTCTTGTGAAGAATGCAGTTCAAAGTGCGTTTTACCATGACCTGATTGTGAAGCTATCGTCTTAACATTCTATACTAATATTGTGCATTTTCCACATGGGGTACACTTGCCAGTCAATCTGCTTTGTCTACCTAAGGAATGCCACCTTGAATGTATGGCGCCTGGCGTCCTTGTGGTTGCTAGAGCAGCGTACACTGTGATTCACCAATGTACCTTTTAACATCACAAGATGTTTGACAATACTTCAGTCTTATTTCATCAGGTGCATTAAAGGACCAAAGGGACTAGTTTATTATTTAAGCAATAAGGTCCAAGGAGGTGTGGTATATGCTATACTGTGATATCTGGAACTTAGTTTATTTCTCAGGGACGACGAACTCTCAGGAGACCAAGATACCACGGCTAAGGGCTGTTCTTAGGCTCACCACAACACTCTAATTACGTTGGTGACCAGTTTATAATAGCAATAAGGCACCTCGGGAGATTGTGCTATATGGCCAATATATCACAGCTATTCTGTGATTAGAGATTGTTAGGCCAAATGTTTGACTTTAGATCATGGCGATTTTGCACAGGAAATATCATGAATATTTTTGACAGTTCTGCTTTTATTCTTTGTTGCTCCTTTCATATCACACAGTGCCTTAGGAAATTATTCAGACCTCTTGACTTTTTACACATTTTGTTACGTTACAGCCTTATTTTAAAATGTATTAAATGTATCTATAAAAACCTGTTTTTGCTTTGTCATTATGGGGTATTGTGATGTCATTATGGGGTATAGTAATGTCATGTCATTATGGGGTATTGTGTGTAGATTGATGAGGAAAATGTTTTATTTAATCAATTTTCAATTGAGATCTGAGACCATTCCTCCATACAGAATGTCTCCAGATCCTTCAGATTCTGAGGTCCATGCTTGTGGACTGTCCTCTTCAGCTCATCCTACAGGTTTTCTATGGGGTTTAGGTTGGGGACTGGGAAGGCCATGGAAAAACCTTGATTCTGTGGTCAGTGAAACATTTTTGTGTTGATTTTGAGGTGTGCTTTGGATCATTGTCCTGCTGGAAGATCCAACCACGGCCCAGTTTAAGCTTCCTAGCAGAGGCAGTCAGGTTTTGATTTAATATCTGCTGGTACTTGATGGAGTCCATGATAATATGTATCCTAACAAGTTGTCCAGGGCCTTTGGAAGAAAAACAGGCCCACAACATCAAAGATCCACCACCAGACTTGACAGTGGGGATGAGGTTCTTTTCTGCATGGCTATCTTTCTGTCTACACCAAACCCACCTCTGGTGTTAGTTTCCAAAAAGCTCTGACCATAGAACCCGGTCCCATTGGAAGTTCCAGTAACATTTGGCAAATTGTAGGCACTTGAGTTTGTTGTTTGATGACAGCAACGTTTTTTTTTATGGCAACCCTCCCAAACAACTTGTGGTTATGTCGGCGGCGTCTGATCGTAGTTTTGGAGACTTTCTGAGGCCAAGACCCCAACTAATGTATGCAATTCTCCAGCTGTGATTCTTGGAGATTTTTTTGGCCACTCGAACCATCTTCCTCACTGTGTATGGGGTCAATATAGACCCACTTCCTCTTCCAGGCCCATTGTTAACATCTGTTGCTTTAACCTTCTTTATTATTGCTCTGATAGTGGAAATATGCATTTTCAACCGTTGAGCTATTTTCTTATAGCCATTTCCTGATTTGTGCGGCTCAACAACCCTTTGTCTCACATCATTACTGTTTTCTCAGGTCTTTCCCATAGTGATGGATGACTGTGGGAACTTGACTTGTGTGTCACCTCATATGTATACCCCCAGTGAAAATGCAGCAAACAATTATTTATCTTTCTTTCAAAGGCAACAATAAAGGTGCTACTCTGTAGTTCTTATTGTACTTGACTTGGTGATGGACGAGGGAAACATGACACATCCCTTTACATTACTGTCCCATGCAACTCTACACTAGCCTGATCCCAGAACAGTTTATGCTCTCATTATGAAGACGTGACATCACAGTTCCTTTAATGAGCTGGTAAGAGATCAGAAACAGACTGACACCCAGGACAACTCTACACTAGCCTGATCCCAGAACAGTTTATGCTCTCATTATGAAGACGTGACATCACAGTTCCTTTAATGAGCTGGTAAGAGATCAGAAACAGACTGACACCCAGGATAACTCTACACTAGCCTGATCCCAGAACAGTTTATGTTCTGGTAAGAGATCAGAAACAGACTGACACCCAGGATAACTCTACACTAGCCTGATCCCAGAACAGTTTGTTGGTAAGAGATCAGAAACAGACTGACACCCAGGATAACTCTACACTAGCCTGATCCCAGAACAGTTTGTTGGTAAGAGATCAGAAACAGGCTGACACCCAGGATAACTCTACACAATGTCTGTTGTATTTCAGTTTGTATCCACACAACAGTTCTATCCTGATTAGTGTTAGAGACATTCTCATATGAAGTGTAGATGAAACAAACTTGAGTTATTAAAGTGTGAAAACAGTAAGAACGGGGGAAAACAGTCCCAGATCCAAGCTCGGGTCCTGTATGCCCATGTACAACCTGATGTAGAACCTCTAGTTCATCCAGGCCATGCAGATGGCAGTCTATACAGTATGCCCCCCTAAACACACTTCCTGCCCCGGCCAGCAGTGGGGGGTTCTCCGCCACCTACCACATCCACCCAGTCTTCCCCAGGGACAGTAGCAGTGGCTCTGCTGGGGCATCCAGGACAGTGTCTGAGTCAGGTCGTGTCTCCCCTGATCTGTCCCTCTCCCCACCCAGCCAGAGTCCCAGTCCCTCAACCCCTCCATCCTCCATCCAACTAAGACAGACCCTGAGGAGCCTAGGAGCCCTCTCACCATCCCTACAGGAATTTTAGAGGGAACCTTCCATCTAGATTCTTTATAAACTATTTTACAGTTCATATTTTCTTTGGTTGACGTTAGAAGTATAGCCTAAAGAGGGTATATTTGAAAATAAGAGAGCCGCACACTCTAGGAGCTCAGATGCAAAAATGTAATTACCAACGTTTCATCAGGGTGAAGACAGCGTGGCTGTCGAAACGTTGGTAATTACATTTTTGCATCTGAGCTCCTAGAGTGTGCGGCTCTCTTTTATTTTCAAGTTTTCTACTCCGCTAGCCAGCACCTCGCCTAAATAGGTGTGCATTTATTTTTTCTTCTATAGAGGGTCTATTACCAGATTTTCTGTAGCAAGAGAGACAGGATATAAACAACACCCGGAGTCTTGACTTCCATATTTAGCCACAGGGGGGCAACAGTGTCCGACTTATCAGTGAAACGTAATTGCCAGTACACTAATGCCCTGGCATTTCCAGCCCAGTAGTAATATTTAAATATGGGTAAATATTCAAAAGCCCACTTTCCTTGGGCTTTTGCACGTGAGATTTTCAAATACCATGAGCTTGATTTGTCGAGTCCAATGTTTAAAAAATAAAAAAAGTAGGTAAGAACATTGTTAATATTCTGGCAAAGGAACCTGGAAGAGAAACCATTACTCCAAAACTAGGTGGAGTGATTCACCTTGTGGCTGGGCTGGTGTGCTGGTATGCCAAAAATGGATTCGTTTGACACAGACGCAGGAGTGTCCCACTCAGCGCACCATACATCATAGGTCTCACAGCAGGAAGCGCAAACAGTAGCCTACGAACTTAATTGGCAAAAAGAGAAAACAAATCTACACTTTGAGGACAATCTCTTCTAAATACAGAGGTAACAATATATTTAATAATGTAGCCTGTGTGTATCCTTAATACATATTCATCTTAATCAGATATTCATTATTTGACTTAACATGTTTGCTTGTTAACTGTACCAAATATAAGTTTTAATTTGGTGAAGGGAAATTCTACTTACTCATAGTGGTTTAACTCTATGCTGTGTTTTAAATGCATCTGAATCGGGATATTTTGAGATGATTTAGCTACGTTGTTGTTTTCTTTGGGAAGGACAACTCTAATTTTAGCATGTAATGGCAGCAATGATATGTCTATTTCAATCATTGGATGTAAGTGGCAAAATCAAAGTGAGGATTGCTGTCTTTCAAATCAAATCAAAGTTTATTTGTCAACTGCACCGAATACAACAGGTGTAGTAGACCTTATAGTGAAACGCTTACTTACAGGCTCTAACCAATAGTGCAACAAAAATTATTAGGTGAACAATAGGTATCAAATCAAATCAAATCAAATTTTATTTGTCACATACACATGGTTAGCAGATGTTAATGCGAGTGTAGCAAAATGCTTGTGCTTCTAGTTCCGACAATGCAGTAATAACCAACAAGTAATCTAACTAACGATTCCAAAACTACTGTCTTGTACACAGTGTAAGGGGATAAAGAATATGTACATAAGGATATATGAATGAGTGATGGTACAGAGCAGCATAGGCAAGATACAGTAGATGGTATCGAGTACAGTATGTACAAATGAGATGAGTATGTAAACAAAGTGGCATAGTTTAAAGTGGCTAGTGATACATGTATTACATAAGGATACAGTCGATGATATAGAGTACAGTATATACGTATGCATATGAGATGAATAATGTAGGGTAAGTAACATTATATAAGGTAGCATTGTTTAAAGTGGCTAGTGATATATTTACATCATTTCCCATCAATTCCCATTATTAAAGTGGCTGGAGTTGAGTCAGTGTCAGTGTGTTGGCAGCAGCCACTCAATGTTAGGTAAAGAAATAAAACAACAGTAAAAGACAGGCCAAATACAGTAGCGAGGCTATAAAAGTAGCGAGGCCACATACAGACCCGGTTAATCAGGCTGATTGAGGTAGTATGTACGTACATGTAGGTATCGTTAAAGTGACTATGCATATATGATGAACAGAGAGTAGCAGTAGTGTAAAAGAGGGGTTGGCGGGTGGTGGGACACAATGCCGGTTAGCCAATGTGACCGGTTAGCCAATGTGCTGGTTGGTCGGGCCAGTTGAGGTAGTAGGTACATGAATATATAGTTAAAGTGACTATGCATACATGATAAACAGAGAGTAGCAGCAGCGTAAAAGAGGGGTTGGGGGGCACACCATGCAAATAGACCGGGTAGCCACTCCTGTTCAGGAGTCTTATGGCTTGGGGTATAAACTGTTGAGAAGCCTTTTTGTCCTGGACTTGGCACTCCGGTACCTTGTCCAACTTCACTATGAAATCTAAGGTAACAACTTTTCCCCCACCAACTCTTAGATATGAAAAGGAATTATTCATTACAATGAAAGGTTAAGTTGTCTGGCATCTCCAGTGACGTGGTGGACATATGTAGCATTACACTCGTTAGAGCGTCACCAGATGTATTTATAACAGAGTGCCTGCTCCGGAGGTCTCTTCCTGACAGCTGAACAACAAAAACGGGTTCTACTTTACGGTGAAAGGCATGTTGAACAAACGTCGTTGTCTGCTCCTATAAACGACATAATTGACATGTTGAACAAACGTCGTTGTCTGCTCCTATAAACGACACGATTGACATGTTGAACAAACGTCGTTGTCTGCTCCTATAAACGACACGATTGACATGTTGAACAAACGTCGTTGTCTGCTCCTATAAACGACACGATTGACATGTTGAACAAACGTCGTTGTCTGCTCCTATAAACGACATTATTGACATGTTGAACAAACGTCTTTGTCTGCTCCTATAAACTACATTATTGACATGTTGAACAAACGTCGTTGTCTGCTCCTATAAACGACATGATTGACATGTTGAACAAACGTCGTTGTCTGCTCCTATAAAAGACACGATTGACATGTTGAACAAACGTCGTTGTCTGCTCCTATAAACGACATTATTGACATGTTGAACAAACGTCGTTGTCTGCTCCTATAAACGACATTATTGACATGTTGAACAAACGTCTTTGTCTGCTCCTATAAACGACATTATTGACATGTTGAACAAACGTCGTTGTCTGCTCCTATAAACGACATTATTGACATGTTGAACAAACGTCTTTGTCTGCTCCTATAAACGACATTATTGACATGTTGAACAAACGTCGTTGGCTGCTCCTATAAACGACACGATTGACATGTTGAACAAAACGTCTTTGTATGTATGTAACGACATAATCAACATTTTCCAACTTCATCAGATATGAATTGTTTGACTTAATCGGTGTCCTTGTTAACTGGACAAATTGAAAGTTTTAATTTAACGAAGGAATAGGTTAGGCCTTCTCATAGTGATTCAACTCCAGTCTGTGTTTTAAATGCATTTCGATTTGAATCGCTTGTTGGGACATTTTGAGGTAATTTGAGCATGGAATAATAGCCTATATGCAGGGACCTTCATTTACAATGTGTTTTTTTTGTTTGTTGTCGTCCATATACTAAGGACAAATACCTAAATATACATTTAGATAGAAGTACCATCTCTAGTGGTAGGCGACACATTAGATTCAACGATAGTCAGTCTATAGATCATCTTTGTGATGGTTCACTGAGAAGTGTCACCAGTAGGGTTGTGCTCAGTTCAGAATTGAATTGAGAATGAAAACAAAGAAGAATTGAATTGAGAATGCCTCATAAATGCGAATTAAATTATTGAATGTGAATTGTATTTGAATTGCAGTAGTAAACAGGATACATAATTGCAATTTCAATTTGAATTGAAGGAAATATAATTGAATTCAGTGAAATTCAATTCAATCAAATGTCTCTTCTATTCTGTGTAGTTTGTACAAATATACATCTTGTACGTAAAACGTGTTGTGTACATGCTTATAAAATATTGTTGAAACAATGGATTTTCAGGACAAACTCTTAAAATGAACGATCAAAGAAGAATAAAATCTGTATGCAAATATTCTAAGTTATAATTTTCCATTAATCACTGACATTTTGGTCAATATGGGGAAAATACTACATTTCCCAGAATGCACTTAATGCTCAAGTTGCCAGGTAAAGCCTTCTAAAACAAGCCAAAGTAATCAAATGGCTAATATAATTGACTATTCTAGTGTTAAAAGAGTATATCAACCGTGTTTCCAGAGAAAAGTTATCAAATCTTTGGTATCTGGAAGTGTGAGATTCAATGAAGCTCTCATATTATATGACTGAGTGGAAATTCTTTGAATTGCACTTAACTCAATTCTGATTCCTGTCGCTCAAGCTCAAATTCAAATTCTACATGATGTGGGGTGTAGTTAATTCAATTAGAACTCATGAGTTGAATGGGACTCAATTAAAACATTCTGAATTAAGCACAACCCTGGTCACCTGAGATGATGCACGCTTTGGGACCAATTCAGACTTAGGAAATGTATGCCTTTCCTACACGCTTTACAGTAGTTGGTATTCAGAATTACCTCATGCAAAAGCGACGCGTAACAGTTTCCATGCGAGCGCTGAATAAATGTAATTCAACCGCTGAAAACCCTCTCACTTGCTGGCCAACAGATTTCCTCGTGGAGTTTTAATTCAATAGGGGTTTTCAGTAGATTTATCTTAAACCATCCCTTTAAATTTGGTGTACCTTTAATTTGAATCTTCTTGACAGACTTACTAGAATATTTGGAGAGAACGGTTCAGAATATTACGGATCAATGAAAGAAATCCACGTTAACATATTTGTCTCCTTTTCAGCACCAGTTGGTAGATTTAAAAATACTTTATTTATGAATAAGAAAAAAACTGGTTTGGCGATCCTTTATGCAAAAAAATATATATTTTAGTGAATCAAAAATAGTGGTTTGATTCCTCATGAAAGTTGCCATATTCAATTGTTCAAATGAATAGCTAGCTGGGAAATAGCTAGCTGGGGAATAGCTAGCTGGGGAATAGCTTGCTGGTGAATAGCTAGCTGGTGAATAGCTAGCTGGGGAATAGCTTGCTGGTGAATAGCTTGCTGGTGAATAGCTAGCTGGGGAATAGCTAGCTCAGGAATAGCTTGCTGGTGAATAGCTTGCTGGTGAATAGCTTGCTGGGGAATAGCTAGCTGGAAAATAGCTAGCTGGGGAATAGCTTGCTGGTGAATAGCTAGCTGGTGAATAGCTTTCTGGTGAATAGCTTGCTGGGGAATAGCTAGCTGGGGAATAGCTAGCTGGGAAATAGCTAGCTGGGGAATAGCTTGCTGGTGAATAGCTTGCTGGGGAATAGCTAGCTGGAAAATAGCTAGCTGGGGAATAGCTTGCTGGTGAATAGCTAGCTGGTGAATAGCTATCTGGGGAATAGCTTGCTGGGGAATAGAGAAAGTACATTAAAAGGGAATTAGGTTCCATTGATGCGTCCTTAACCCAGGTTGGAACCCCCCCAGGAAGAGGAAGAGTGCGTTTTCCCGTTTTCTGGACCTGCGCCATCTTCTGGTGGTGGATACTTAACACTCCTACAGGCACCTTCACTGCAACATGGGCTATAATTAGTAACTAGTGAGACTGACATGTGCAAGTGTCCATCCATCCAAGTCATTTCAGTGTAGTGATCGCCACAGTTAAATACAAAACATGCATCTGATTTAGATTTGTGTCATATGACTGCAAGAAAGCTTTATATTTCACCTATTGTGTATATTTCAGATCCAGGACTTGAGACAGCCAACACATCCTGGACATACTGGAGACTGCAGGTGAATGCTTCTTACTTTGGACGACTTTGAGCTTTGTGAACACAGGCGTTTCCAGGGAGACGCTGCAGAAGCCCCCGTTAAGATTACCCTAGCTCCCTCGAGCAAATGTACCCTTCAGCCTCCACAGTGAAAAATGTCTGTTGCCGCAGTGAAGAAGAATCTTCAAAAAGTGAAACCACCCCCCAGATCAATTTGTTGAAGAAAATATAATAACAGGTGCTAAATATCCGTCTGTTAGGCATTGTGCACTGCCAGACAGATATCAACCATGGCATTGTGCACTGCCAGACAGATATCAACCATGGCATTGTGCACTGCCAGACAGATATCAACCATGACTTGGAAGGCAACTGGAGTTCTTATTGTCTTCTTACTTGCACTTGTTGCAGAATCCACCTTGTCTCTTCCTACTTTTATGACAGTGATTTTAAATGACCCTATCACACTCCCCTTCTCTGGACTATGCCATGATGGTGTCATCGAGTGGAGGCGTTATCAGGATGGTCCATCGGGGGGCATCATCAAGAAGACGGTTGCTGAACTGGACCGAGAGGTTTTAACCTCAGGAGAGGGCTATGAGAACAGGGTTGAACTCCAGAATGGAAACCTCTCTCTCACCATCTCCTCAGCTGAGTACAATGACATGGGGTGGTATGAGTGTGTCTGCAACAACAACACCAACGTTTTACATGATGTAAAACTAGAAGTTTTGGTCCCCACTAAAATATCTGCCCATGTTGGAGAAAATGTCACTCTTCACTGCCATGGCAGAACTGACAGTCAAATAAACTTCCATTGGCAAAAAGATGTTCAAACGTCTGTTCTGAAGGTCGAAGCAGGACATACTACCTTTGACCCTGAGTTTGAGGACAGAGCATCTGTATCCAAAGATGGCTACAGTAAAGGGGATCTTTCCCTCACCCTCACTAACATAACCCTATCTGACCGGGGGACCTACCAGTGTTTCGTCGGCCCTGACAAACAGACGAGAGGAAACCCTGAAGCTGTCACTCTCACCATCACTGTTCAAGACAAGCCCTCTGAGGACACAGGCACATGGTCCCCATGGATAGAGGTGGTGCTGGCGGTCATGGTGGTGCTCATTGTAATAGGTCTGGTTTTCTGTGTAGGCCTCTGGTCTGGAGTGAATTCCCCAAGATGTTTATCACCTGTCATCCATCTTCTCCGTAGATGGAAATCACATTCACATACTGATCCTACATACATGTATAGTCAGGACAGACCAGAGGTCGACCGATTAATCGGAATGGCCGATTTCAGGTTTTCAGAACAATCGGAAATCTGTATTTTTTAATACCTTTATTTAACTAGGCAGTTAAGAACACATTCTTATTTTCAATGACGGCCTAGGAACGGTGGGTTAACTGCCTTGTACAGGGGCAGAAGACAGATTTTCACCTTGTCAGCTCGGGGGATCCAATCTTGCAAACTTACAGTTAACTAGTCCAACGCAATAACGACCTGCCCCTCTCTCGTTGCACTCCACAAGGAGACTGTTACGCGGATGCAGTAAAAAACAATCAATCATAATCACTAGTTAACTACACATGGTTGATGATATTACTAGATATTATCGAGCGTTGCATATAATCTGACTGAGCATACAAGTATCTAAGTATCTGACTGAGCGGTCGTAGGCAGAAGCAGGCGCGTAAACATTCATTCAAACAGCACTTTCGTGCAGCTCTTCGTTGTGCGTCAAGCATTGCGCTGTTTATGACTTCAAGCCTATCCACTCCCGAGATGAAATGGTTAGCTAGTTAGTGCGCGCTAACTAGAGGGACGGAAGCTATACTGTTACACTGGCAATACTAAAGTGCCTATAAGAACATCCAATAGTCAAAGGTTAATGAAATACAAATGGTATAGAGGGAAATAGTCCTATAATTCCTATAATAACTACAACCTAAAACTTCTTACCTGGGAATATTGAAGACTCATGTTAAAAGGAACCACCAGCTTTCATATGTTCTCACGTTCTGAGCAAGTAACTGAAACGTTAGCTTTCTTACATGGCACATATTGTACTTTTACTTTCTTCTCCAACACTTGGTTTTTGCATTATTTAAACCAAATTGAATATGTTTAATTATTTATTTGAGGCTAAATTGATTTTATTGATATATTATATTAAGTTAAAATAAGTGTTAATTCAGTATTGTTGTAATTGTCATTATTACAAATAAATAAATACAACTAAAAAAAAAATTGGCTGATTAATCGGTATCGGCTTTTTTGGTCTTCCAATAATCGGTATAGGCATTGAAAAATCCTAATCAGTCGACCTCTAGTACAGACCAGGAGAGATCAGAACTCAAGCGGATGTAGTAAGAGAGGGTGAGGATCCTATTGATGTAAAGGAGAGGGGAGTCCAGGCCAGAGCAAGGCAGAGGTCCTGGAACAGTACAGTACCTTCAGAAATGATTCACACCACTTGACCTTTTCCACATTTTGTTGTGTTACAAGGTGGGATTAAAATGGATTTGTCATTTTTTTTGTCAACAATCTACACAAAATACTCTGTCAATTCAAAAATCTAACATTTGCAAAAATGAAAACACTAATATATCTTGATTAGATAAGTATTCAATCCCCAAGTCAATACATGTTAGAATCACCTTTGGCAGTGATTACAGCTGTGAGTCTTTCTGGGTAAGTCTCTAAGAGTCATTACAGCTGTGAGTCTTTCTGGGTAAATCTCTAAGAGTCATTACAGCTGTGAGTCTTTCTGGGTAAGTCTCTAAGAGTCATTACAGCTGTGAGTCGTTCTGGGTAAGTCTCTAAGAGTCATTACAGCTGTGAGTCTTTCTGGCTAAGTCTCTAAGAGTCATTACAGCTGTGAGTCGTTCTGGGTAAGTCTCTAAGAGTCATTACAGCTGTGAGTCTTTCTGGCTAAGTCTCTAAGAGTCATTACAGCTGTGAGTCTTTCTGGGTAAGTCTCTAAGAGTCATTACAGCTGTGAGTGTTTCTGGGTAAGTCTCTAAGAGTCATTACAGCTGTGAGTCTTTCTGGGTAAGTCTCTAAGAGTCATTACAGCTGTGAGTCTTTCTGGGTAAGTCTCTAAGAGTCATTACAGCTGTGAGTCGTTCTGGGTAAGTCTCTAAGAGTCATTACAGCTGTGAGTCTTTCTGGCTAAGTCTCTAAGAGTCATTACAGCTGTGAGTCTTTCTGGCTAAGTCTCTAAGAGCTTTCCACACCTGGATTATACAATATTTGCCCATTATTATTTTCAAAACTCAAGCTCTGTCAAATTGGTTGTTGATCATTGCTAGACAACCATTTTCAGGTTTTGCCATATACAGTGGGGAGAACAAGTATTTGATACACTGCTGATTTTGCAGGTTTTCCTATTTACAAAGCATGTAGAGGTCTGTATGCAATAAAATGCAAATTAATTACTTAAAAATGTGATTTTCTGGATTTTTGTTTTAGATTCCGTCTCTCACATTTGAAGTGTACCTATGATAAAAATTACAGACCTCTACATGCTTTGTAAGTAGGGAAACCTGCAAAATCGGCAGTGTATCAAATACTTGTTCTCCCCACTGTATTTTCAAGCATATTTAAGTCAAAACTTTCTTGCCACTCGGGAATTTTCACTGTCGTCTTGGTAAGCAATTACAGTGTAGATTTGTGCTGAAAGGTGAATTTCTCTCTCAGTGTCTGGTGGAAAGCAGACTGAACCAGGTTTTCCTCTAAGATTTTGCCTGTGCTTTGCGCCATTCCGTTCATTTTTTTATCCTATAAAACTCCCAGTCTGGTTCAAATCCTGGCTGTATCACATCCAGCCGTGACTGGGAGTCCCATAGTGTGGCCCAGCTTCGTCCGGGTTTGGCCGGGGCAGGCTGTCATTGTAAATAAGTATTTGTTCTTAATTAACTGACTTGCCTGGTTAAATAAATAAATAATAAATAAAAAAATAACATGATGTTGCCACCACTATGCTTGATGGTACTCAGTAATGTGTTATATGGGATTTGCTTCAAACATAACACTTTGAATTCAGGAGAAAATACTTAATTTCTTTGCCACATTGTTTGCAGTGTTAGTTTTTTGCCTGTTTTGGAATATTTAGGATTCTGTACAGCCTTCCTTCTTTTTACTCTGTCATTTAGGTTAGTATTGTGGAGTTACTACAATGTTATTGATCCATACTCAGTTTTCTCCTATCACAGCCAGTAAACTCTATAACTGTTTTAAAGTCACCATAGACCTCATGGTCAAATTCCTGAGCTGTTTCCTTCCTCTCCGGCAACTAAGTTAGGAAGGACGCCAGTATCTTCGTAGTAACTCAGTCTATTGATACAGTGGAATTAATAACTTCACCATGCTCAAAGGGATATTCAATGTCCGTTAATTTTTTCCCCACTGATGTACCTATAGGTGCCCTTCTTTGTGAGGCATTGGAAAACCTCCCTGGTCTTTGTGGTTGAATCTGTGTTTGAAAATCACTGCTCGACTGAGGGACCTTACAGATAATTGTATGTGTGGGGTACAGAGATGAGGTATTTATTCAAAAATCATGTTAAACACTATTATAGCACACAGCGTGAGTCCATGCAACTTATTTTGTGACTTGTTCAGCAAATGTTTCCGCCTGAAATTATTTAGGCCATAACAAAGAGGTTGAATACTTATTGATTCAAGACAGTTCAGCTTTTCACTTTTAATTTACTTGTAAAAAATATTTTAAAAGGGGTGTGAATACTTTCTGAAGGCACTGTAGGCTATGATTAAAGCTCAATGTTAAATTGAAATCTCCATCATACCGTAGCTAATCCAATATGATACCAATGTCGTTGAAAATCCCAATCTCGTCATGAGCCGTCCGGCCGTTACCGAAAACCACATACTGGATTTTTGGGTCGTTAGGGGAAAAAAAAGTATAACATTTCTAGCCCCGACCTAACTCAATATCTAGGCGTCCATAAAGTGACCAATAGACTTCCCCATTTTTCTGACTGAATATGTTTATAGGGGCAACAGTTTTCATTACATTTATAATGTATTGCTCTCACGTGGTAATTTCTGTCAATTAAGAACCAACAATGGGGCATCTTTTTGTAGAGTTTCTGACAATGCTAACATATTTTTTCAGAGTTCTAACACCAGGTAGAGCAACTCTGAAAACTTCCCAAGAGACTTTGCAATACTGTAATTCATGCTTTATTTCATCACTGTATTATTATGGTGTGTGTGTGTGTGTGTGTGTGAACGAGAGAGAGCTGAGCCATTCAAATGTAGGGCTAGTTTTTAAGATGATTATGCAATTCTAATGTCAGTGTTTGAGCCTTTGATTGAAACTACAAAACGTTTTGTCACATTTGCCAGTTCCTCATGGTTTCACCAGTTAGCCTTCTCCCCACTTGTATCTACTGGAATTCATATGACTTCATTTATAATGTGTCTGTTTTGCTACCTATTCATTGCCTTCCTGTAGATGTGATTATTTTTTTTATTTTTGTATTATTATGTATTTTTTCTTAACTTTTTTTAGGGCTTAATTCTAAGTTTTATTTTTCATTCTAGAAGGCGCTATTGGATATTTGGTTTTGTTATATGAATGAAGAACACAAAGTGCAATTTATTATTATTCTAGTTGTCACACCCTGACCATAGTTTGCTTTGTATGTTTCTATGTTTTGTTTGGTCAGGGTGTGATCTGAGTGGGCATTCTATGTTGTGTGTCTAGTTTGTCTGTTTCTGTGTTATATGATATATGATATGGTTCTCAATCAGAGGCAGGTGTTAGTCATTGTCTCTGATTGGGAACCTGTTTGGTGTTGGGTTTTGTGGGTGATTGTCTCCTGTGTCAGTGTTTGTTCCACACGGGACTGTTTCCGGGTTTACACGTTTGTTGTTTTTGTAGTTTATTCGTGTATAGTTTTCTTATTAAAAACACACATGAATTTCAACCACGCTGCATTTTGGTCCTCCTCTCCTTCGACGGAAGAATCCCGTTACACTAATGTATTTTTTTCCTTTCTATTATAAGAAATGTAAGTTGTTTGTTACCTTTTGCATTTGTTTTTATTTTGTATACAAGTTTATTTTTGCTTTATAAACTGAATTAACCCAACACAAAGGATAATTGGTAGTTCTGAATTGTATACATGATTATTAGAATTGCCACATCAAATGATGGATACATACCTCATTTGATTCTACTCAAAGGTTATTCTACAAGATAACAGACACAAAATAACAGTGTTTAACTAGGTGGTTTACAATATGTGTGAGGATGGATGTTTGACAGAGTACGACATAGCTGAAAACATAACGTAATATATGAAATAATCGTCATGTAGGCATTGTAGTCCACAGATTCATAAGATGGTAGTTTTCAATGCAACGAAGCTGCATGATGTCAACTAAACACAGAGGGAATGTCAGAGCAAATGCAGCAAACATTTATTTATCGTCCTTTTTCAAAATGCACCAAATCAAGGTGCTACTCTACTGTTCATTGCCCTTGACTTGGTGATGGAAGAGGAACATCCATCTTTTATATACATTATTACATACCCATGCAACTCTACACTAGCCTGATCCCAGAACAGTTTGTGCTCTCATTATGAAGACGTGACATCACAGTTCCTTTAATGAGTTGGTAAGAGATCAGAAACAGACTGACACCCAGGATAACTCTACACTAGCCTGATCCCAGAACAGTTTGTGCTCTCATTATGAAGACGTGACATCTCAGTACCATTAAGGAGTTGGTAAGAGATGGTCGTTTTGCACCTGAACAAGGCAGTTAACCCACTGTTCCTAGGCTGTCATTGAAAATTATAATTTGTTCTTAACTGACTTGCCTAGTTACATAACAGTAAAATAAGAATGTAATTGCTGATTGCTGAGTCCAGGCTAAGTTGTGTTCCAATTGATCGTGTGGAAGAGTGCTGCTTGGGCAATAGATTCTCCCCCTTTTGTGCTAATTCATCTCCCAATATCTACAAAAGGGGGAGTGTCTAGACTATGACTCACTTGTAAATGAATGACAGGTCAAGTCCCTATCAAACCAGCTACCACTGTCTCTCTTCTCACTGACCCCCCAAGCTATCCAAAGTAGCCAGAAGAGAGCTGCCAATCTTCAGAAGAAGAAAGAAACCAGAAGAGAGCTGCCAATCTTCAGAAGAAGAAGAAGGATACCAGAAGAGAGCTGCCAATCTTCTTCAGAAGAAGAAAGAAACCAGAAGAGAGCTGCCAATCTTCAGAAGAAGAAGAAGGAAACCAGAAGAGAGCTGCCAATCTTCAGAAGAAGAAGAAAGAAACCAGAAGAGAGCTGCCAATCTTCAGAAGAAGAAGAAGAAAGAAACCAGAAGAGAGCTGCCAATCTTCAGAAGAAGAAGAAGAAAGAAACCAGAAGAGAGCTGCCAATCTTCAGAAGAAGAAGAAAGAAACCAGAAGAGAGCTGCCAATCTTCAGAAGAAGAAGAAAGAAACCAGAAGAGAGCTGCCAATCTTCAGAAGAAGAATAAGAAAGAAACCAGAAGAGAGCTGCCAATCTTCAGAAGAAGAAGAAGAAAGAAACCAGAAGAGAGCTGCCAATCTTCAGAAGAAGAAGAAAGAAACCAGAAGAGAGCTGCCAATCTTCAGAAGAAGAAGAAGGAAACCAGAAGAGAGCTGCCAATCTTCAGAAGAAGAAGAAGAAAGAAACCAGAAGAGAGCTGCCAATCTTCAGAAGAAGAAGAAAGAAACCAGAAGAGAGCTGCCAATCTTCAGAAGAAGAAGAAAGAAACCAGAAGAGAGCTGCCAATCTTCAGAAGAAGAATAAGAAAGAAACCAGAAGAGAGCTGCCAATCTTCAGAAGAAGAAGAAGAAAGAAACCAGAAGAGAGCTGCCAATCTTCAGAAGAAGAAGAAAGAAACCAGAAGAGAGCTGCCAATCTTCAGAAGAAGAAGAAGGAAACCAGAAGAGAGCTGCCAATCTTCAGAAGAAGAAGAAGGAAACCAGAAGAGAGCTGCCAATCTTCAGAAGAAGAAGAAAGAAACCAGAAGAGAGCTGCCAATCTTCAGAAGAAGAAGAAAGAAACCAGAAGAGAGCTGCCAATCTTCAGAAGAAGAAGAAAGAAACCAGACGAGAGCTGCCAATCTTCAGAAGAAGAAGAAAGAAACCAGAAGAGAGCTGCCAATCTTCAGAAGAAGAAGAAGAAAGAAACCAGAAGAGAGCTGCCAATCTTCAGAAGAAGAAGAAGGAAACCAGAAGAGAGCTGCCAATCTTCAGAAGAAGAAGAAGAAAGAAACCAGAAGAGAGCTGCCAATCTTCAGAAGAAGAAGAAAGAAACCAGAAGAGAGCTGCCAATCTTCAGAAGAAGAAGAAAGAAACCAGAAGAGAGCTGCCAATCTTCAGAAGAAGAATAAGAAAGAAACCAGAAGAGAGCTGCCAATCTTCAGAAGAAGAAGAAGAAGAAAGAAACCAGAAGAGAGCTGCCAATCTTCAGAAGAAGAAGAAAGAAACCAGAAGAGAGCTGCCAATCTTCAGAAGAAGAAGAAAGAAACCAGAAGAGAGCTGCCAATCTTCAGAAGAAGAATAAGAAAGAAACCAGAAGAGAGCTGCCAATCTTCAGAAGAAGAATAAGAAAGAAACCAGAAGAGAGCTGCCAATCTTCAGAAGAAGAAGAAGAAAGAAACCAGAAGAGAGCTGCCAATCTTCAGAAGAAGAAGAAAGAAACCAGAAGAGAGCTGCCAATCTTCAGAAGAAGAAGAAAGAAACCAGAAGAGAGCTGCCAATCTTCAGAAGAAGAAGAAGAAGAAAGAAACCAGAAGAGAGCTGCCAATCTTCAGAAGAAGAAGAAAGAAACCAGAAGAGAGCTGCCAATCTTCAGAAGAAGAAGAAAGAAACCAGAAGAGAGCTGCCAATCTTCAGAAGAAGAAGAAGAAAGAAACCAGAAGAGAGCTGCCAATCTTCAGAAGAAGAAGAAAGAAACCAGAAGAGAGCTGCCAATCTTCAGAAGAAGAAGAAAGAAACCAGAAGTCAGAAACAGTCAGATTGAGTGCTCCTAAGGCTTGAACACTGCCATAGAGAACTGCCTTGATCACGAAGGCAAATAGAGTCATTACTGTTTTCCTACTTGCACTTGTTACAAAATCCTCCTCAACTCCTGACATTCCAATCACTTCAACATCGGGCTGGGCGCTATGGACAAAATATCATATCACCGTATTTTTTTTTAATGGTATGATGGTGCTTTATGTTTTGGAATAATCCAAGTTGTAAATGAGTTTTATGACTAGTGCGTGACACTAGGGTGGCAACACAATTTCAATGGATCTTTCTCCATTCATATAGTTTCATACTGTTCAATTCAACTTTAACCAAAAAATTATTTCAGAATTATCATCAATTTCTGCATTTCCTGCACTCATTTCAGGTCATTTCCACACTGCCACATAGGGCTGCAGGATATGGGCAAAACATCTAGTCCTTATTTCAAACCAACTGTTGCAATTGTGACATGACTTGCGATTTAGACAAAACACTTGGGTGAACTGTTGGAATCATGGAAATGGAGTGATTATTCTAATTCTATAATTAGAATATAATAGTGGGCACTTTGAATACAGTGTTGCTTGACATGACAACAAATAATTCATTTCTAAAATGATCATACCATCTGTATTAATTGTGCGTTACCATAGTACAATAGAAGTATAATGCATGAAGTAAATAAACACCCCCAAGGTCAAAGGACTTCTGTCGGTATTATATTGATTCGTTATTTTATACACCAGTATGGGCAAGTTTCTGATAAAGTCAGAGGCAGGCGACTATTGTTGGTCGTAGTTTGTCTGTAACATCAAAGAAGAAGGGAATTAGTTACTGTGAAAAAGGGATAATATTGTCTTTATTAATAGTGCCGTTTTTTAAAATCATGTTTTGGTTCCATGTGTCGTCAACCTGAAATGTTGGAGAGAGTGAAATATATGTTAAGCTAATCTTTGGCACTTTGTAATAGTTTACAGTATTTATTGTTAAGAGGGTGTTGTGCTTGTTTCGGCCTGCAGAGGGAGCCGCTCGATCTGGTGGTTGCTATAGAGTCAGTTGAATGAGAGAGTCAAGCCAAATGAAAACTGCAGAGAGAAGCACCAGATAAAGAATATATTTTCAACGTTATCATCACGGTGAGCAAGTTGTAAAGCATTGGATATGAAACTCCAAGTTCAGCTGTTGTGCTTTTTCGCTATGAGTTGGTTTTAGAGGATACTATGCCTATGCTTTGCCATTGCAGAGCGAGTAGTCAATGTTGCGTTATATGAGTGCCAAAAACTACTACTTTACCTGAAAAACAGTAGGACACAGACCATCATAACACATTGTAAACAACTACAATTCTTTCATGTTTCACTACATGCTGCTACTACAAAACCGTGGTATTTTTCTCATTGTACCACCACGTTTCATTTGTGTGCCGTGGTAGCTAGTACAATGAAAAAAATATGTATTTTTGGTCACTACCATGGCAGGAAAATACCATGATACTTGTGCAAATACCATGGTAGTACAATGACAAAAATACCATGGTAGTACAATGACAAAAATACCATGGTAGTACAATGACAAAAATAACATGGTAGTACATTGACAAAAATACCATGGTAGTACAATGACAAAAATAACATGGTAGTACATTGACAAAAATACCATGGTAGTACAATGACAAAAATACCATGGTAGTACAATGACAAAAATACCATGGTAGTACAATGACAAAAATACCATGGTAGTACAATGACAAAAATAACATGGTAGTACATTGACAAAAATAACATGGTAGTACATTGACAAAAATACCATGGTAGTACAATGACAAAAATACCATGGTATTTTCCTGACATGGTAGTACAATGACAAAAATACCATGGTAGTACATTGACAAAAATACCATGGTAGTACAATGACAAAAATACCATGGTAGTACATTGACAAAAATACCATGGTAGTACAATGACAAAAATACCATGGTAGTACAATGACAAAAATACCATGGTAGTACATTGACAAAAATACCATGGTAGTACAATGACAAAAATACCATGGTAGTACATTGACAAAAATACCATGGTAGTACAATGACAAAAATACCATGGTATTTTCCTGCCATGGTAGTACAATGACAAAAATACTATGGTAGTACATTGACAAAAATACCATGGTAGTACAATGACAAAAATACCATGGTAGTACAATGACAAAAATAACATGGTAGTACATTGACAAAAATAACATGGTAGTACAATGACAAAAATACCATGGTATTTTCCTGCCATGGTAGTACAATGACAAAAATACCATGGTAGTACATTGACAAAAATACCATGGTATTTTCCTGCCATGGTACTACAATGACAAAAATACCATGGTAGTACAATGACAAAAATACCGTGGTAGTATCATGTTTTTTATCACTACCATGCAGTTGCAGCATGTCATTCAGGGCAAGTGGGGTATTTTCTTTAAATTAACGTATTTATTTATTTTGGCCTGTTTTGCATGTTATTTTGGTATTAATATGTGTCACATATATGAATATTGAGTTAATAAAGCCACATGGTCTCTTTTTTGTTTTCTTGAGTAAGGCAGGTCCAAAATGCAGGTGTTTCAGCTCAGTGCTTTCTGTGTTGGTGGGGCAGCCTGCAGAAATACAGAGCGTAGGGGTTGGTAATGTTCTCTAGTTGAGCCGTGATTGGCTCAGTGTTCTGTCACTCATGGGGACACTACATCCCCGCAAAATCTGTGGGAAGAGCTCGAAAATTCAAGCCCCTTGGGTGCTGCCATAGAGTTCCATTAGAAGTGCCCACCCCAGAAGGCTCAAGGTCATTGGCCACAGATAAAATGACGTTAAATCACATTATATCTACAGTAGCTTTGATTGGACTGATCATGTCAACATTATACTTTCAATATCTTAGCTAACAAGCTAGAGGTCATCATCATGAATCAAGGCGACAATCTACTGGCAAATCCTCTTCAAGCCTTGTCATATGAAGAGAAATTAGAGATAAAACGTCTCAGTGCTCATCGGCCATTGGACATAAACATTACACAACAAATCGGAAATTCCACAATGAGTTGTTTGGAAGGAAGCAGTAGCTAACAGCAAGCATCTCAAAGCAATCACTATTTTCTTTCCCCTGCCTGCTATTCAGTGGAGAGGATGTGTGGTCCCAATCTCTGTTTAAGGATTTAAAGCATCTGTCTGATAGGGGCTCAAAACATGAGAATTGTGCATCACAGATAGACACCGCTGTTCAACCGGGATTACTGGCTCAGCTAGACAAATAGACGAGCCACCCCCTTTCACAACCAACAAATGGAGGAGAATAGGTACGTGCTTGCCAGAATTATACCGTGCATGTAAATTGTCTGGCAATGGTGAGACAGCACTGCAAAGTCGGCCGACACCTTGAACCAGCTGTATTTTTTAGACCAATGTGTGAATGAGATTACAGGCTACAAAGGCATTTTGACGACCAACCCATTTTGAAGGGTACATCAAGCACGATTCAAAACAAGCCTTTGGATTGTATGAATGACGTGTACAGAGAAGCTATAGCTAAGGAGGTGTCTGATACTCTTTTTGCGTCTGTACAGGCAGACGAGACCACTGACATCTCCTGTAAATCACAGATGGTAATAGTGAGAGTGTCATTTTTGCAGACCTATCCTTCCTCACCCAAAAGACTAATTGACGAACAGAGGGGTGCCCAGGCCACCGGGTACACAATGGAACTTCAAAAGCAGAGCCGTCAGTGCTGTGTGGCAGGACCGTGAGACACTGGCCCAGTGCATGGAGGACATCCGCACGCAGCCAGGACCGTGAGACACTGTCCCAGTGCATGGAGGACATCTGCACGCAGCCAGGACCGTGAGACACTGGCCCAGTGCATGGAGGACATCTGCACGCAGCCAGGACCGTGAGACACTGGCCCAGTGCATGGAGGACATCTGCACGCAGCCTGGATGGGATGAGATCACCATCACAGCGAGGCTTATGACCGTGTCCATGAAACTCAAGGATCCCGCATTTCTGCAACTGCTCGAGTTCTTTTCCTTGGTCATGACAGAGGTGTATGTTTTGTACGACATAATGCAGATACGAACCATTGATGCAGCAGAAATCGCCCGGAGCAGTCATCAACTTCAAGGTGAACATTCAAAACATGTGAGAGCAAACTAACACACTGGCCAAAGGACATGTTGATGCCACTGAACCAAAACACTTCACCTGTTACCTTCCCCAGTTTCTGTGTTGATGTGGGTTTGTATGTGTGGAAATGGAATCCTGGATTCCTCAAGCAGCTGATTGGTTGGCCCCATCGATGATTGGCGCTCTGACCCCTCCCTCCCTCTCGTCAGGGGAAACAGCTGTCTTCAATTACCAACTCTGGATAAAAGCCAGTGTTCCTTTGTCAGGATGGGAGAGTGTCTGTGATGTCCTTTATCAGGAGGGGAGAGTGTCTGTGATGTCCTTTATCAGGATGGGAGAGTGTCTGTGATGTCCTTTATCAGGAGGGGAGAGTGTCTGTGATGTCCTTTGTCAGGATGGGAGAGTGTCTGTGATGTCCTTTATCAGGAGGGGAGAGTGTCTGTGATGTCCTTTCTCAGGATGGGAGAGTGTCTGTGATGTCCTTTATCAGGAGGGGAGAGTGTCTGTGATGTCCTTTGTCAGGATGGGAGAGTGTCTGTGATGTCCTTTATCAGGAGGGGAGAGTGTCTGTGATGTCCTTTGTCAGGGTGGGAGAGTGTCTGTGATGTCCTTTATCAGGAGGGGAGAGTGTCTGTGATGTCCTTTGTCAGGGTGGGAGAGTGTCTGTGATGTCCTTTATCAGGGTGGGAGAGTGTCTGTGATGTCCTTTGTCAGGGTGGGAGAGTGTCTGTGATGCCCTTTGTCAGGGTGGGAGAGTGTCTGTGATGTCCTTTATCAGGAGGGGAGAGTGTCTGTGATGTCCTTTGTCAGGGTGGGAGAGTGTCTGTGATGTCCTTTATCAGGGTGGGAGAGTGTCTGTGATGTCCTTTGTCAGGGTGGAAGAGTGTCTGTGATGTCCTTTGTCAGGGTGGGAGAGTGTCTGTGATGCCCTTTGTCAGGGTGGGAGAGTGTCTGTGATGTCCTTTATCAGGAGGGGAGAGTGTCTGTGATGTCCTTTATCAGGAGGGGAGAGTGTCTGTGATGTCCTTTATCAGGAGGGGAGAGTGTCTGTGATGTCCTTTGTCAGGGTGGGAGAGTGTCTGTGATGTCCTTTATCAGGGTGGGAGAGTGTCTGTGATGTCCTTTATCAGGAGGGGAGAGTGTCTGTGATGTCCTTTATCAGGATGGGAGAGTGTCTGTGATGTCCTTTATCAGGAGGGGAGAGTGTCTGTAATGTCCTTTGTCAGGGTGGGAGAGTGTCTGTGATGTCCTTTGTCAGGGTGGGAGAGTGTCTGTGATGTCCTTTATCAGGATGGGAGAGTGTCTGTGATGTCCTTTATCAGGAGGGGAGAGTGTCTGTGATGTCCTTTGTCAGGGTGGGAGAATGTCTGTGATGTCCTTTGTCAGGGTGGGAGAGTGTCTGTGATGTCCTTTGTCAGGGTGGGAGAGTGTCTGTGATGTCCTTTATCAGGGTGGGAGAGTGTCTGTGATGTCCTTTATCAGGGTGGGAGAGTGTCTGTGATGTCCTTTATCAGGAGGGGAGAGTGTCTGTGATGTCCTTTATCAGGATGGGAGAGTGTCTGTGATGTCCTTTATCAGGAGGGGAGAGTGTCTGTGATGTCCTTTGTCAGGGTGGGAGAGTGTCTGTGATGTCCTTTGTCAGGGTGGGAGAGTGTCTGTGATGTCCTTTATCAGGGTGGGAGAGTGTCTGTGATGTCCTTTATCAGGGTGGGAGAGTGTCTGTGATGTCCTTTATCAGGAGGGGAGAGTGTCTGTGATGTCCTTTGTCAGGGTGGGAGAGTGTCTGTGATGTCCTTTATCAGCACCTTGGGAGTGTTTAGGCAAGAGGCCTGTGGGAACACATAACCTGAAGTACTTAACCTGTTATGGCTGCTATCCCGATACCTGGCTCGATATGACAACTACCAGTGAAAATAGAGGGCGCCAAAATTCAAACCACAGACATCTCATAATTACAATTCCTAAAACATAAATGTGTCTTATATCATTTTAAAGCTATTCTCGTTGTTAATCCCACCAAAGTGTCCGATTTCAAATGACTACCATGAGGAAAAAGCGCGATCACAAAATGGCTGTACACATTACCAGGACGTGTACTGCGAGCATGCACTGACCAAATGGCAAGTGTCTTCACTGACATTTACAACCTCTCCCTGTCCGAGTCTGTAATACCAACATGTTCTAAGCAGACCACCATAGTCTCTGTGCCCAAGAACACTAAGGTAACCTGCCTAAATGACTACCGACCCGTAGCACTCATGTCTGTAGCCATGAAGTGCTTTGAAAGGCTGGTCATGGCTCACATCAACACTATTATCCCAGAAACCTTAGACCCACTCCAATTTGCATACCGCACCAACAGATCCACAGATGATGCAATCTCTATTGCACTCCAAACTGCCCTTTCCCACCTGGACAAAAGGAACACCTATGTGAGAATGCTATTCATTGACTACAGCTCAGCATTCAAAACCATAGTGCCCTCAAAGCTCATCAATAAGCTAAGGATCCTGGGACTAAACACCCTCTGCAACTGGATCCTGGACTTCCTGATGGGCCGCCCCCAGGTGGTATGGGTAGGTAACAACACATCTGCTACGCTGATCCTCAACACAGGGGTCCCTCAGGGGTGTGTGCTCAGTCCTCTCCTGTACTCCCTGTTCACCCACGACTGCATGGCCAGGCATGACTCCAATACCATTACGTTTTCTGATGACACAACAGTGGTAGGCCTGATCACCGACAACAACGAGACAGACTATAGGGAGGAGGTCAGTGACCTGGTCGTGTGGTGCCAGGACAACAACCTCTCCCTTAACGTGATCAAGACAAAGGAGATTGTGGACTACAGGAAAAAGAGGACCGAGCACGCCCCCATTCTCATCGATTGGGCTGCAGTGGCGCAGGTTGAGAGCTTCAAGTTCATTGGTGTTCATATCACCAACAAACGAACATGGTGCAAGCACACCAAGACAGTTGTGAAGAGGGCATGACAAAACCTTTACCAAGACTCACAGCTGTAATGACTCTTAGACTTACCCAGAAAGACTCACAGCTGTAATGACTCTTAGACTTACCCAGAAAGACTCACAGCTGTAATGACTCTTAGAGACTTACCCAGAACGACTCACAGCTGTAATGACACTTAGAGACTTACACAGAGACTCACAGCTGTAATGACTCTTAGAAACTTACCCAGAACGTCTCACAGCTGTAATGACTCTTAGAGACTTACCCAGAAAGACTCACAGCTGTAATGACTCTTAGAGACTTACCCAGAAAGACTCACAGCTGTAATGACTCTTAGAGACTTAGCCAGAAAGACTCACAGCTGTAATCACTGCCAAAGGTGATTCTAACCTTTATTGACTGTGAATACTTAGGGAAATGAGATATTTCTGTATTTCATTTTCAATACATTTGCAAAACATTTCTAAAAACGTGTTTTCACTTTGTCATTATGGGGTGTTATGTGTAGATGGGTGAGAAAACGAATCAGGCCGTAACACACCAAAACGTGAAATAAATCAAGGGGTATGAATACCCATAAGGCACTGTAACACACCGTGATATGAAGCAGAAAACATTAATGATGGATATGTTACTTACTAGACCACTTGTTCCTGAAAACATTAAAAAAATCCAAACAAATAGCGTATGTAAACAAACGGGAAATAGCTGTAGGCTGCAATGGAATTCGTAGTATTGGCAACAACGACATTGCAGTGCAGGAGAAATGTTTTTTTAGCGTTCCACGGAAGGCCCGTGTCGGGACTAAAGTCCAATCCCTTTCAGGTGTTATTAGGGGAAGGACAAGGCAGCAAACTCACAGAATTGAAGGGTTTTCTGGGGGCTGGAACATCAAATAAACCTGTTGTATTCAGAGCATGTGACAAATCAAATTTGATTTGGTTTGATCTTTTCTTACTTTTTAATTCTGCATTGTTGTTCTGCAAAGTCTACACCTGTTATATTCGGCGCATGTGACAAATACATTTTTATTTAATTTCATTAATGCCACCTCATACCCACCGTCCTGATGCCATCTCATACCCACCGTCCTGATACCAGCTCCAACCCACCGCCCTGATACCAGCTCCAACCCACCGTCCTGATACCAGCTCCAACCCACCGCCCTGATACCAGCTCCAACCCACCGTCCTGATACCAGCTCCAACCCACCGTCCTGATACCAGCTCCAACCCACCGCCCTGATACCAGCTCATACCCACCGTCCTGATACCAGCTCCAACCCACCGTCCTGATACCAGCTCCAACCCACCGTCCTGATACCAGCTCATACCCACCGCCCTGATACCAGCTCATCAAATCCAGGCGACTCGAATAATTCACAAGGTAAGTCTGTGCATATACTTTCTGTACACTGGTAATTTTCAACTTTCTATCAAATTATTTTTCAGATGACGTTGTATTAAGGAAAGGTAGGCTATTGTAAGACTTTTCAGTGTTTGCAAGTCTAGCCCTATGTTTTCACTGTAACGTGAAGGGACAAGTCTTTGTAACATTGTGTGAAGACTTTCTGAGGGCATTTTACATACATACAGGAAAGTTATTGTCCCCGCTGAAGCAACAAAGCCCCTACACCACAGCAAGGCAAGGTGGAGTCCACAAGAGGGGAACAAAAATAAAATGAAAATGAGGACCGGCACCCGGTGAAGTTGTGGTGGAGTCGAAGTTTCCAATGTCAAAGAAGATATTGTTCATTAGATGGTTGGAGAATGTGCCTGTTCTTGGCAGATGGTTAGAACACTGGAGAATGTGCCTGTTCTTGGCAGATGGTTAGAACACTGGAGAATGTGCCTGTTCTTGGCAGATGGTTAGAACACTGGAGAATGTGCCTGTTCTTGGCAGATGGTTAGAACACTGGAGAATGTGTCTGTTCTTGGCAGATGGTTAGAACACTGGAGAATGTGCCTGTTCTTGGCAGATGGTTAGAACACTGGAGAATGTGTCTGTTCTTGGCAGATGGTTAGAACACTGGAGAATGTGTCTGTTCTTGGCAGATGGTTAGAACACTGGAGAATGTGTCTGTTCTTGGCAGATGGTTAGAACACTGGAGAATGTGCCTGTTCTTGGCAGATGGTTAGAACACTGGAGAATGTGCCTGTTCTTGGCAGATGGTTAGAACACTGGAGAATGTGCCTGTTCTTGGCAGATGGTTAGAACACTGGAGAATGTGCCTGTTCTTGGCAGATGGTTAGAACACTGGAGAATGTGCCTGTTCTTGGCAGATGGTTAGAACACTGGAGAATGTGCCTGTTCTTGGCAGATGGTTAGAACACTGGAGAATGTGCCTGTTCTTGGCAGATGGTTAGAACACTGGAGAATGTGCCTGTTCTTGGCACATGGTTAGAACACTGGAGAATGTGTCTGTTCTTGGCAGATGGTTAGAACACTGGAGAATGTGTCTGTTCTTGGCAGATGGTTAGAACACTGGAGAATGTGCCTGTTCTTGGCAGATGGTTAGAACACTGGAGAATGTGCCTGTTCTTGGCAGATGGTTAGAACACTGGAGAATGTGCCTGTTCTTGGCAGATGGTTAGAACACTGGAGAATGTGCCTGTTCTTGGCAGATGGTTAGAACACTGGAGAATGTGCCTGTTCTTGGCAGATGGTTAGAACACTGGAGAATGTGCCTGTTCTTGGCAGATGGTTAGAACACTGGAGAATGTGCCTGTTCTTGGCAGATGGTTAGAACACTGGAGAATGTGCCTGTTCTTGGCAGATGGTTAGAACACTGGAGAATGTGCCTGTTCTTGGCAGATGGTTAGAACACTGGAGAATGTGCCTGTTCTTGGCAGATGGTTAGAACACTGGAGAATGTGCCTGTTCTTGGCACATGGTTAGAACACTGGAGAATGTGTCTGTTCTTGGCAGATGGTTAGAACACTGGAGAATGTGCCTGTTCTTGGCAGATGGTTAGAACACTGGAGAATGTGCCTGTTCTTGGCACATGGTTAGAACACTGGAGAATGTGCCTGTTCTTGGCAGACGGTTAGAACACTGGAGAATGTGTCTGTTCTTGGCAGATGGTTAGAACACTGGAGAATGTGCCTGTTCTTGGCACATGGTTAGAACACTGGAGAATGTGCCTGTTCTTGGCAGATGGTTAGAACACTGGAGAATGTGCCTGTTCTTGGCACATGGTTAGAACACTGGAGAATGTGCCTGTTCTTGGCAGATGGTTAGAACACTGGAGAATGTGCCTGTTCTTGGCACATGGTGTAGCCAGAGGAAAGCTATAGTATACTTAACTAAAATAGAAACGTAAAGTGTTGGTCCCATGTTTCATGAGCTGAAATAAAAGATCCCAGAAATGTTCCATACCGACAAAAGCTTGTTTCTCTCAAATGTTGTGCATAAATGTGTTTAATATTTGTAGCTCCCGCAAAACCTTTCTTTGTATTGGTGGTTACATTTCATACTGCAATCCATATTTAAAAAAAAATATTTGATGAGAGTTTGTTGATGTCAACCGCCTGTATTCAATTGAGAGATATGTCATGAATATGCATAGCCATCTCGAGACAACCCCAATATATAGGGTTTTTTCTCAAAGTTGCCAGGATGTGTCCTATTTACATCAGTCCACTCATAAAATCTTAAGCATTACGAAACTTCTACTATGGTCAAATAAACCTCACGTAACAAAAAAGCCATTCATTTTTTTTGTTTGACCAAATTTGACACTCTCATTGACCTCCATACAAAAACTATTTGTTTGGTCGGCGAAACAATGAAAAAACGCCACCTGCTGGATGGAGACAGATTTTCCGCCTCTCAATTTTCAATTCAATTTCAATTTAAGGGCTTTATTGGCCAGGGAAACAAATGTTTACGAGCAAGCGAAATTCATGATGAAGAAAAGGGAAATAAACAAAAAATACACAGTAAACATTACGCAAATCCTTCTCCTCCTTTGGCAGCCTTTCCTTCCAGTTCTCTGCTGCCAATGACTGGAACGAACTGCAAAAATCACTGAAGCTGGAGACACATTATCTCCCTCACTAACTTTAAACACCAGCTGTCAGAGCAGCTCACAGATCAATGCACCTGTACACAGCCCATCTGTAAATAGCCCACCCAACTACCTCATCCCCATATTGTTATTTATTTTTGCTCCTTTGCACCCCAGTATCTCTACTTGCACACTCATCTTCTGCACATCTACCATTCCAGTGTTAATGCTAAATTGTAATTATTTCGCCAATATAGACTATTTATTGCCTTACCTCCCTAATCTTACTACATTTGCATACACTGTATATAGACTTTTCTATTGTATTATTGACTGTATGTTTGTTTATTCCATGTGTAACTCTGTGTTGTTGTTTGTATCGCACTGCTTTGCTTTATCTTGGCCAGGTTGCAGTTGTAAATGAGAACTTGTTCTCAACTGGCCTACCTGGTTAAATAAAGGTGTTCTCAACTGGCCTACCTGGTTAAATAAAGGTGTTCTCAACTGGCCTACCTGGTTAAATAAAGGTGTTCTCAACTGGCCTACCTGGTTAAATAAAGGTGTTCTCAACTGGCCTACCTGGTTAAATAAAGGTGTTCTCAACTAGCCTAACTGGTTAAATAAAGGTGTTCTCAACTAGCCTACCTGGTTAAATAAAGGTGTTCTCAACTAGCCTACCTGGTTAAATAAAGGTGTTCTCAACTGGCCTACCTGGTTAAATAAAGGTGTTCTCAACTAGCCTACCTGGTTAAATAAAGGTGTTCTCAACTGGCCTACCTGGTTAAATAAAGGTGTTCTCAACTGGCCTACCTGGTTAAATAAAGGTGTTCTCAACTGGCCTACCTGGTTAAATAAAGGTGTTCTCAACTAGCCTACCTGGTTAAATAAAGGTGTTCTCAACTGGCCTACCTGGTTAAATAAAGGTGTTCTCAACTGGCCTACCTGGTTAAATAAAGGTGTTCTCAACTGGCCTACCTGGTTAAATAAAGGTGTTCTCAACTGGCCTACCTGGTTAAATAAAGGTGTTCTCAACTAGCCTACCTGGTTAAATAAAGGTGTTCTCAACTGGCCTACCTGGTTAAATAAAGGTGTTCTCAACTAGCCTACCTGGTTAAATAAAGGTGTTCTCAACTGGCCTACCTGGTTAAATAAAGGTGTTCTCAACTGGCCTACCTGGTTAAATAAAGGTGTTCTCAACTGGCCTACCTGGTTAAATAAAGGTGTTCTCAACTAGCCTACCTGGTTAAATAAAGGTGTTCTCAACTGGCCTACCTGGTTAAATAAAGGTGTTCTCAACTGGCCTACCTGGTTAAATAAAGGTGTTCTCAACTGGCCTACCTGGTTAAATAAAGGTGAAATAAAAAAAATGAAACACTCACAAAAGTTCCAAAAGAATAAAGACGTTTCAAATGTCATTATGTCTATATAAAGTGTTGTAATG
The DNA here is from genome assembly GCF_057628025.1 of Oncorhynchus mykiss. Classification (NCBI taxonomy): domain Eukaryota; kingdom Metazoa; phylum Chordata; class Actinopteri; order Salmoniformes; family Salmonidae; genus Oncorhynchus; species Oncorhynchus mykiss. The sequence continues at coordinate 12,929,132 of NC_143030.1, forward strand.
ATGTGCAAATAGTTAAAGTACAAAAGGGAAAATAAATAAACATAAATATAGGTTGTATTTACTATGGTGTTTGTTCTTCACTGGTTGCCCTTTTCTTGTGGCAGCAGGTCACACATCTTGCTGCTGTGATGTCACACTGTGGTATTTTATCAAAAGTTTATCAAAATTGGATTTGTTTTCGAATTCTCTGTGTAATCTGACGGAAATATGTGTCTCTAATATGGTCATACATTGGGCAGGAGGTTAGGAAGTGCAGCTCAGTTTCCACCTCATTTTGTGGGCAGTGTACACACAGCCTGTCTTCTCTTGAGAGCCATGTCTGCCTACGGTGGCCTTTCTCAATAGCAAGGCTATGCTCACTGAGTCTGTACATAGTCAAATATTTCAGTCACAGTGGTCAGGTATTCTGCCACTGTGTAGTCTGTTTAGGGCCAAATAGCATTCTAGTTTATCTGTTTTTTTTGTCAATTCTTTCCAATGTGTCAAGTAATTATCTTTTTGTTTTCTCATGTTTTGGTTGGGTCTAATTGTGTTGCTGTCCTGGGGCTCTGTGAGGTGTGTTTGTCTTTTTGAACAGAGCCCAGGACCAGCTTGCTTAGGGGACTCTTCTCCAGGTTCATCTCTCTGCGGGTGATGGCTTTGTTAAGGTGGTTGTAGAATTGAACGTCTCTTTTCTGGATTTTGATCATTAGCGGGTATCGGCCTAATTCTGCTGCATGCATTATTTGGTGTTTTACATTGTACACTGAGGATATTCTTTCAAAATTCTTCATGCAGAGTCTCAATTTGGTGATTGTCAAATTTGTTGAATTCTTGGTTGGTGATCTTCAGACCTCACAACCATAAAGGTCAATGGGTTCTATAACTGATTCAAGTATTTTTAGCCAGTCACTACAAAGACACAGGCGTCTGTCCTAACTCAGTTGCCAGAGAGGAAAGAAACCGCTCATGGATTTAACCTTGAGGCCAATGGTGACTTTAAAACAGTTACAGTTTAATGGCTGTCACAGGAGAAAACTGAGGATGGATCAACAACATTGTAGTTACTCAACAATACTAAGCTACAGTGCCTTGCGAAAGTTTTCGGCCCCCTTGAACTTTACGACCTTTTGCCACATTTCAGGCTTCAAACATAAAGATATAAAACTGTATTTTTTTGTGAAGAATCAACAACAAGTGGGACACAATCATGAAGTGGAACGACATTTATTGGATATTTCAAACTTTTTTAACAAATCAAAAACTGAAAAATTGGGCGTGCAAAATTATTCAGCCCCCTTAAGTTAATACTTTGTAGCACCACCTTTTGCTGCGATTACAGCTGTAAGTCGCTTGGGGTATGTCTCTATCAGTTTTGCACATCGAGAGACTGAAATTTTTTCCCATTCCTCCTTGCAAAACAGCTCGAGCTCAGTGAGGTTGGATGGAGAGCATTTGTGAACAGCAGTTTTCAGTTCTTTCCACAGATTCTCGATTGGATTCAGGTCTGGACTTTGACTTGGCCATTCTAACACCTGGATATGTTTATTTTTGAACCATTCCATTGTAGATTTTGCTTTATGTTTTGGATCATTGTCTTGTTGGAAGACAAATCTCCGTCCCAGTCTCAGGTCTTTTGCAGACTCCATCAGGTTTTCTTCCAGAATGGTCCTGTATTTGGCTCCATCCATCTTCCCATCAATTTTAACCATCTTCCCTGTCCCTGCTGAAGAAAAGCAGGCCCAAACCATGATGCTGCCACCACCATGTTTGACAGTGGGGATGGTGTGTTCAGCTGTGTTGCTTTTACGCCAAACATAACGTTTTGCATTGTTGCCAAAAAGTTCAATTTTGGTTTCATCTGACCAGAGCACCTTCTTCCACATGTTTGGTGTGTCTCCCAGGTGGCTTGTGGCAAACTTTAAACAACACTTTTTATGGATATCTTTAAGAAATGGCTTTCTTCTTGCCACTCTTCCATAAAGGCCAGATTTGTGCAATATACGACTGATTGTTGTCCTATGGACAGAGTCTCCCACCTCAGCTGTAGATCTCTGCAGTTCATCCAGAGTGATCATGGGCCTCTTGGCTGCATCTCTGATCAGTCTTCTCCTTGTATGAGCTGAAAGTTTAGAGGGACGGCCAGGTCTTGGTAGATTTGCAGTGGTCTGATACTCCTTCCATTTCAATATTATCGCTTGCACAGTGCTCCTTGGGATGTTTAAAGCTTGGGAAATATTTTTGTATCCAAATCCGGCTTTAAACTTCTTCACAACAGTATCTCGGACCTGCCTGGTGTGTTCCTTGTTCTTCATGATGCTCTCTGCGCTTTTAACGGACCTCTGAGACTATCACAGTGCAGGTGCATTTATACAGAGACTTGATTACACACAGGTGGATTGTATTTATCATCATTAGTCATTTAGGTCAACATTGGATCATTCAGAGATCCTCACTGAACTTCTGGAGAGAGTTTGCTGCACTGAAAGTAAAGGGGCTGAATAATTTTGCACGCCCAATTTTTCAGTTTTTGATTTGTTAAAAAAGTTTGAAATATCCAATAAATGTCGTTCCACTTCATGATTGTGTCCCACTTGTTGTTGATTCTTCACAAAAAAATACAGTTTTATATCTTTATGTTTGAAGCCTGAAATGTGGCAAAAGGTCGCAAAGTTCAAGGGGGCCGAATACTTTTGCAAGGCACTGTAAATGACAGAGTGAAAAGAAGGAACCCTGTACAGAATAAAAATATTCCAAAATATGCATTCTGTTTGCAACACAGCACTAAAGTAAAACAGCAAAAAAATGTGTCAAAGAAATTAACTGTATGTCCTGAATACAAAGGGTTCTGTTTGGGGCAAATCTAACACAATATATCACTGAGTGCCACTTTTCATATTTTCAAGAATGGTTGTGTCTGCATCATGTTATGGGTATGGTTGTCATCGGCAAGGACTAGGGAGTTTTTTCATGATAAAACTAAACGGAATATAACTAAGCACAGGCCAAATCCTAGACGAAAACCTGGTTCAGTCTGCTTTCCCAACAGACACTAGGAGACAAATTCACCTTTCAGCAGGACAACAACTGAAAACACAAGCCCTAACACACTGGAGGTGCTTACCAAGATGACATTCAATGTTCCTGAGAGGTCTAGTTACAGTTTTGACTTAAATCGGCTTGAAAATCTATGGCAAGACTTGAAAATGTCTGTTATTAAGCAATGATCAACAACAAAATGTGGAAAAAGTCAAGGGGTGTGAATATTTTCTGAAGGCACTGTAGCTAAATTAACCATGACCTTTGCCACAATATACTGACCCTACTGTTACTCTTGTTTACACTAAGCTGCACTGGGGTCGAAACATTAAGACACCATGGAGCCAGATATGGGTCAGAAAACGTACCTCAATGCAGGGATCATTCAATCAATCAAATGTATTTATAAAGCCCCTTTTACATCAGCTGAAATCTCAAAGTGCTGTACAGAAACACAGCCTAAAACCCCAAACAGCAAGCAATGCAGGTTTAGAAGCACGGTGGCTTGGAAAAACTCCCTAGAAAGGCCAGATCCTAGGAAGAAACCTAGAGAGGAACCAGGCTATGGGGGGTGGCCAGTCCTCTTCTGGCTGTGCCGGGTGGAGATTATAACAGAACATGGCCAAGATGTTCAAATGTTCATAGATGACCAGCAGGCTCAGATAATAATAATCACAGTAGTTGTAGAGGGTGCAACAGGTCAGCACCTCAGGTGTAAATGTCAGTTGGCTTTTCATAGCCGATCATTCAGCGTTAGAGACAGCAGGTGCCTCTGTACGACACATTTTACTATCATCCACACCGCTTCATCGAGAAGATTGCAATACTGCCCCTGTTTGTCCTCATGCTAGCTAACAGTAAACACAGCAGCCATTATGGAATGGCACAAAGGAGCTGATGGACTGACACTGCTATTTCAAAATGGCTGCGAAGGCTATTGGTAGCTAGCGTACGGATGGAAAGGGACGTTTTCCAGGAAAACGAGCGGTATTTCCAGTAGTTCTTGATGAAACAGTGTGGACAAAGGTCCAATTTGGAGTACGGCGACGTATCCCATCCCTGCATTATGGTACGTTTTCTGACCCATGTCTCGCGCCGGCTCCATGGTTTCTTAATGTGACTACGATTGTGTTCCGACCCCAGTGTAGCACAGTGTAAACAAGTGTAACGGAAGGGTCGGTATCTTTAGGCAACCATTCCCTTAGCTAACCAACTCAACTTGGTGCTTGTTTCACACAGATTGGGGATGTTTGAGGAGTTGTAGTTATTCTTTTAGATTAAAGATTCGATCAAAATAGCTAGCTACCATTTTGCTCCAAAGCCAGTACCCCATTCTGAGCTCTACCTTCAGTTATAGAACAGTTGAATAACTCACTGTTGTTTATTATCTATTCCACTTGCTTTGGCAATGTTAACATGTGTTTCTCATGCCAGTAAAGCCCCTTGAATTGAAATGGAATGGAATTGAACTCTGTAGAACAGTTCCAGAACTCTGTTAGCTAAGTAGATAGACTGTTCCAAAGCATTCTATCGGTGTCTATGTTCCATCTATCTCTCTGTGTTGTGAAGCCCCATGTTGCAACCATTAAGGAGATGGCCAAGTTCCACACAGACTCACGCTACCTGGAGCACCTCCACAAAATCAGCCAGGACGGAGACAATGATGACCCCCAGTCCGGAGACTTTGGCCTGGGTAAAAAGAGAGGGAAGGACCGGATCCCTGGAGCTTAGTTTGACAGACATCAATAAATTAGAGAGAGAGAGAGAGAGAGAGGGAGAGAGGGAGAGAGATGGGAGGGAGTACCATGTCATGTTGTTTTGCTGGCAGTAGAGGGTGCTCTAACACCCAATATAAATGACCCACGTCCCATTGCCTCCACTGGGCAAAGGGTTGATTGCCAACACACTAAATATCTACATTAAAACCCCTCCAGTTATATATTTGAAGATATAAATAACAGATTAATGCTGACGGCCCTTATAGGTGACTGATGTTATCTAGGTCTGTGGGTGGGAGTCTGTAGGAAGGATACAACCCCAGTCTGGTATCATTGGATGGAGAACACTCATCTTCTGCCAACCTTTCTCTTAGAAAAACTGCTCAATCTCACCATATGTGTTTCCTCTGTCTTCCCCATCTCTCCATGTCCCCCTGCAACACCCTTCCTTTTCATTGTCTCTCCTTCTCTTCCGCCTCTCTCTTCCTCCCTTTGTTTCTCCTCCACACCTCTGTCTGGTCCTTCCTCCCATCCTTCCCCTCTCTCTCGGTCTTTGTCACTCTCACTTCTCCTCCCTCTCACCCATTGTCTCTCTCTCTCTCCCTCTCTCTCTCTCTACCTCTCTCTCTACTTCTCTCTCTACCTCTCTCTCGCTCTCTCTCCTCCTTCTCCTTTTCCATCTCTTCCTCCTCTGTCCTTTACCTTATCACTTCCTCCCTCCATCTCTCTTTCCTCCCTCTCCATCCAAACTCCATCCTTTTCTTTCTCCCTCACCCCTATTCCTCATCCCCCTCTTCCCAGGTTATGACTGTCCAGTGGTGGAGGGTATCTATGACTATGCTACAGCGGTGGGTGGTGCCACCCTGACAGCCCCCCAGTGCCTGCTGGATAAGAGGGGTGAGGTGGCCATCGACTGGTCAGGAGGCTGGCACCACGCCGAGAAGTAAGAGGACAGGAAGGACCAGGGGAAATGCTGATGAGTGATTTCTATGAGAAAAACAATTAAATGTTGTTGAATAAATTATGTTAGTTGGAGGTCCTCTAATTGTTGGTACTTTCTGTCCTCACAAACTCTCACTTCACTTCCTGTCCTTGTCTTTCTCTCTGTATCTTACCCTCTTGTCTCTGCATCTCTCTCTCTCTACCTCTCTCTCTACCTCTCTCTCTCTACCTCTCTCTCTCTACCTCTCTCTCTCTACCTCTCTCTCTCTACCTCTCTCTCTCTACCTCTCTCTCTCTACCTCTCTCTCTCTACCTATCTCTCTACCTCTCTCTCTCTACCTCTCTCTCTACCTCACTCTCTCTACCTCTCTCTCTCTACCTCTCTACCGTAAGTGGATACAAAAGTTTCATCAATGTTGATTGTACATTTTTTTTGTCTGTCAATAAGATATGTTTTTGTGTATTTTTAGAGAATAATGTAATGTTTCTCTCAGGTGTGGAAGTTTTACCCCTAAAGGGATGACTGCTACATAATGACTGTGATACATACACACAAACACACACACACACACACACATACACACACAGACTTGAAACACCCTCCCACAGACCCATAGTAGCCCTACCACCCTGTTGTAGGTACTGGAGACCTGTGTGGCACTGGGCTGGGTAAAGGTACGTCTCTCTGGATGACACAGGGCTGGGTAAAGGTAAACCTCTGGATGACTCAGGGCTGGGTAAAGGTACGTCTCTCTGGATGACACAGGGCTGGGTAAAGGTAAACCTCTGGATGACTCAGGGCTGGGTAAAGGTACGTCTCTCTGGATGACTCAGGGCTGGGTAAAGGTACGTCTCTCTGGATGACTCAGGGCTGGGTAAAGGTAAACCTCTGGATGACTCAGGGCTGGGTAAAGGTACGTCTCTCTGGATGACTCAGGGCTGGGTAAAGGTACGTCTCTCTGGATAACTCAGGGCTGGGTAAAGGTACGTCTCTCTGGATGACTCAGGGCTGGGTAAAGGTAAACCTCTGGATGACTCAGGGCTGGGTAAAGGTACGTCTCTCTGGATGACTCAGGGCTGGGTAAAGGTACCTCTCTCTGGATGACTCAGGGCTGGGTAAAGGTACTTCTCTCTGGATGACACAGGGCTGGGTAAAGGTAAACCTCTGGATGAGTCAGGGCTGGGTAAAGGTAAACCTCTAGATGACACAGGGCTGGGTAAAGGTACGTCTCTCTGGATGACTCAGGGCTGGGTAAAGGTAAACCTCTGGATGACTCAGGGCTGGGTAAAGGTAAACCTCTGGATGACTCAGGGCTGGGTAAAGGTAAACCTCTGGATGAGTCAGGGCTGGGTAAAGGTAAACCTCTGGATGACTCAGGGCTGGGTAAAGGTACGTCTCTCTGGATGACTCAGGGCTGGGTAAAGGTACGGCTCTCTGGATGACTCAGGGCTGGGTAAAGGTAAACCTCTGGATGACTCAGGGCTGGGTAAAGGTAAACCTCTGGATGACTCAGGGCTGGGTAAAGGTACGTCCCTCTGGATGACACAGGGCTGTGTAAAGGTACGTCTCTCTGGATGACTCAGGGCTGGGTAAAGGTAAACCTCTGGATGACTCAGGGCTGGGTAAAGGTACATCTCTCTGGATGACTCAGGGCTAGGTAAAGGTACGTCTCTCTGGATGACTAAGGGCTGGGTAAAGGTAAACCTCTGGATGACACAGGGCTGGGTAAAGGTAAACCTCTGGATGACTCAGGGCTGGGTAAAGGTACGTCTCTCTGGATGACACAGGGCTGGGTAAAGGTAAACCTCTGGATGACTCAGGGCTGGGTAAAGGTACATCTCTCTGGATGACTCAGGGCTGGGTAAAGGTAAACCTCTGGATGACTCAGGGCTGGGTAAAGGTATGTCTCTCTGGATGACACAGGGCTGGGTAAATGTACGTCTCTCTGGATGAGTCAGGGCTGGGTAAAGGTACGTCTCTCTGGATGACTCAGGGCTAGGTAAAGGTAAACCTCTGGATGACACAGGGCTGGGTAAAGGTACGTCTCTCTGGATGATTCAGGGATGGGTAAAGGTAAACCTCTGGATGACTCAGGGCTGGGTAAAGGTACGTCTCTCTGGATGACACAGGGATGGGTAAAGGTAAACCTCTGGATGACTCAGGGCTGGGTAAAGGTACGTCTTTCTGGATGAGTCAGGTCTGGGTAAAGGTACGTCTCTCTGGATGACTCAGGGCTGGGTAAAGGTACGTCTCTCTGGATGAGTCAGGGCTGGGTAAAGGTAAACCTCTGGATGACACAGGGCTGGGTAAAGGTACGTCTCTCTGGATGACTCAGGGCTGGGTAAAGGTACGTCTCTCTGGATGACACAGGGATGGGTAAAGGTAAACCTCTGGATGACTCGGGGCTGGGTAAAGGTACGTTTCTCTGGATGACTCAGGGCTGGGTAAAGGTACGTCTCTCTGGATGAGTCAGGGCTGGGTAAAGGTACGTCTCTCTGGATGACTCAGGGCTGGGTAAAGGTACGTCTCTCTGGATGAGTCAGGGCTGGGTAAAGGTAAACCTCTGGATGACTCAGGGCTGGGTAAAGGTAAACCTCTGGATGACACAGGGCTGGGTAAAGGTACGTCTCTCTGGATGAGTCAGGGCTGGGTAAAGGTACGTCTCTCTGGATGAGTCAGGGCTGGGTAAAGGTAAACCTCTGGATGACTCAGGGCTGGGTAAAGGTAAACCTCTGGATGACTCAGGGCTGGGTAAAGGTAAACCTCTGGATGACTCAGGGCTGGGTAAAGGTAAACCTCTGGATGAGTCAGGGCTGGGTAAAGGTAAACCTCTGGATGAGTCAGGGCTGGGTAAAGGTACGTCTCTCTGGATGACACAGGGCTGGGTACAAGTACGTCTCTCTGGATGAGTCATGGCTGGGTAAAGGTAAACCTCTGGATGAGTCAGGGCTGGGTAAAGGTAAACCTCTGGATGAGTCAGGGCTGGGTAAAGGTAAACCTCTGGATGACTCAGGGCTGGGTAAAGGTAAACCTCTGGATGAGTTAGGGCTGGGTAAAGGTACGTCTCTCTGGATGACTCAGGGCTGGGTAAAGGTAAACCGTCAACAAAACCATTTCTGTAACGCTTAACGTTGTCAGTCACATTTAACAAAAACCTAGGGTTGCATGTTCATTGTTTTGTTGAGGTTTTGCAACTGCAGAGAAAATACAAATGTTTTTGTTTAGTAAAATTATAACATTGTCCATTCTACGGTTTACATGTTAGCGAACATATTGGATGAAGTTGTCAGTCTGTAATTATTGTAATTGTTATAGTCAGATTAATTTACAGCATATGATATGTTAGATGAAATACTAAAGATGTGATTGTTGTTGCCATCATCAGTGTGATGAAGGAGGTGCAGTCGTTGTTTAACCCGGAAACAGTTGGGAGTTGACCCCATGGCTGGTGACCCCATGTGTTCCTTTAACATGACCCCTGTAAGGAGGGCACAGTGTTTACAACACGCACTATGTCATGTATTGTCATGTTGTGTCTCTGTCCTTTCCTTTCACCCTGTCTCCCTCTGCTGGTCGTATTAGGTTACCTTTTCTCCCCCGCTTTCCCCCAGCTGTTCCTTGTCTCCTCCTGACTACCTCGTCACCCCGTTTCCCACCTGTTCCCTTTTTCCCTCTGATTAGTCCCCTATATCTCTCTCTGTTTTTGTTCCTGTCCTTGTCGGATTCTTGTTTGTTGTGTTTCATGCCTGAGCCAGACTATCGTCATGTTTGCTGTAACCTTGTCCTGTCCTGTCGGAATCTGCCGGTCTATCTGAGCCTACCTATGTTTGGTTATTAAAGAAGCTCTGTTTAAGTTAGTTCGCTTTTGGGTCCTCATTCACTCACCGTAACAGAAGAATCCGACCAAGAATGGACCCAGCGACTTCGGATCCTCTCCACTCAGCCGTCGAGATCCAGGGAGCGATGCTAGGCAGACACGAGCAGGAATTGTCTGCTGCTCGACATGCCGTTGAGACCCTGGCCACCCAAGTCTCCAACCTCACAGAACAGGTTCACCATCTCCGCCTCGATCCACCGGCCACTTCCAGGGCTTTCGAATCTCCGGAGCCCAGAATCAATAACCCGCCGTGTTACTCTGGGGAGCCCACTGAATGCCGCTCGTTCCTCACCCAGTGTGATATTGTGTTTTCTCTCCAGCCCAACACTTACGCCAGGAGCACTGCTCGTGTCGCCTACGTCATATCTCTCCTTACTGGACGGGCTCGTGAGTGGGGCACGGCAATCTGGGAGGCAAGGGCTGAGTGTACTAACCAGTATCAGGACTTTAAGGAGGAGATGATACGGGTTTTTGATCGATCTGTTTTTGGGGAGGAGGCTTCCAGGGCCCTGTCTTCCCTATGTCAAGGCAATCGATCCATAACAGACTACTCTATTGAGTTTCGCACTCTTGCTGCCTCCAGTGGCTGGAACGAGCCGGCTTTGCTCGCTCGTCTTCTGGAGGGTCTCCGCGCAGAGGTAAAGGATGAGATTCTCTCCCGGGAGGTCCCTTCCAGCGTGGATTCCTTGATTGAACTCGCTATTCGCATTGAGCGACGGGTTGATCTTCGTCACCGAGCTCGTGGAAAGGAGCTCGCGTTCTCCGTTGCCCCCCTCTCCGCATCACTACCATCTTCCTCTGCCGGCTCGGGAGCTGAGCCTATGCAGCTGGGAGGTATCCGCATCTCGACTAAGGAGAGGGAACGGAGAATCACCAACCGCCTCTGTCTCTATTGCGGTTCTGCTGGTCATTTTGTCACTTCATGTCCAGTAAAAGCCAGAGCTCATCAGTAAGCGGAGGGCTACTGGTGAGCGCTACTACTCCTGTCTCTCCTTCAAGATCCTGCACTACCTTGTCGGTCCATCTACGCTGGACCGGTTCGTCAGCGTCCTGCAGTGCCTTAATAGACTCTGGGGCGGAGGGCTGTTTTATGGACGAGACCTGGGCTCGGGAACATGACATTCCTCTCAGACAGTTAAGGGAGTCCACGGCCTTGTTCGCCCTGGATGGTAGTCCTCTCCCCAGGATTCAGCGTGAGACGCTACCTTTAACCCTCACTGTTTCTGGTAATCATAGCGAAACCATTTCTTTTTTGATTTTTCGTTCACCTTTTACACCTGTTGTTTTGGGCCATCCCTGGCTAGTTTGTCATAATCCTTCCATTAATTGGTCTAGTAATTCTATCCTCTCCTGGAACGTCTCTTGTCATGTGAAATGTTTAATGTCTGCTATCCCTCCTGTTTCCTCTGTCTCTTCTTCACAGGAGGAGCCTGGTGATTTGACAGGGGTGCCGGAGGAATATCACGATCTGCGCACGGTGTTCAGTCGGTCCAGGGCCACCTCTCTTCCTCCACACCGGTCGTATGATTGTAGTATTGATCTCCTTCCGGGAACCACTCCCCCCCGGGGTAGACTATACTCTCTGTCGGCTCCCGAACGTAAGGCTCTCGAGGATTATTTGTCTGTAGCTCTTGACGCCGGTACCATAGTCCCCTCCTCCTCTCCCGCCGGAGCGGGGTTTTTTTTTGTCCAGAAGAAGGACGGGTCTCTGCGCCCCTGCATAGATTATCGAGGGCTGAATGACATAACAGTTAAGAATCGTTATCCGCTTCCTCTTATGTCTTCAGCCTTCGAGATCCTGCAGGGAGCCAGGTTTTTCACTAAGTTGGACCTTCGTAACGCTTACCATCTCGTGCGCATCAGGGAGGGGGACGAGTGGAAGACGGCGTTTAACACTCCGTTAGGGCACTTTGAATACCGGGTTCTTCCTTTCGGCCTCGCTAACGCTCCAGCTGTCTTTCAGGCATTAGTCAATGATGTCCTGAGAGACATGCTGAACATCTTTGTTTTCGTTTACCTTGACGATATCCTGATTTTTTCACCGTCACTCCAGATTCATCTTCAGCACGTTCGACGTGTCCTCCAGCGCCTTTTAGAGAATTGTCTTTTTGTGAAGGCTGAGAAGTGCACTTTTCATGCCTCCTCCGTCACATTTCTCGGTTCTGTTATTTCCGCTGAAGGCATTAAGATGGATCCCGCTAAGGTCCAAGCTGTCATTGATTGGCCCGCCCCTAAGTCACGCGTCGAGCTGCAGCGCTTTCTCGGCTTCGCGAACTTCTATCGTCGTTTCATCCGTAATTTCGGTCAGGTGGCAGCTCCTCTCACAGCCCTTACTTCTGTCAAGACGTGCTTTAAGTGGTCCGTTTCCGCCCAGGGAGCTTTTGATCTCCTCAAGAATCGTTTTACATCCGCTCCTATCCTTGTTACACCTGACGTCTCTAGACAGTTCGTTGTCGAGGTTGACGCGTCAGAGGTGGGCGTGGGAGCCATTCTTTCTCAGCGCTCCCTCTCTGACGACAAGGTCCACCCATGCGCGTATTTTTCTCATCGCCTGTCCCCATCGGAACGTAACTATGATGTGGGAAACCGCGAACTGCTCGCCATCCGGTTAGCCCTAGGCGAATGGCGACAGTGGTTGGAGGGGGCGACCGTTCCTTTTGTCGTTTGGACTGACCATAGGAACCTTGAGTACATCCGTTCTGCCAAACGACTTAATGCGCGTCAGGCGCGTTGGGCGCTGTTTTTCGCTCGTTTCGAGTTCGTGATTTCTTATCGTCCGGGCTCTAAGAACACCAAGCCTGATGCTTTATCTCGTCTCTTCAGTTCTTCAGTAGCCTCCACTGACCCCGAGGGGATTCTCCCTGAGGGGCGTGTTGTCGGGTTGACTGTCTGGGGAATTGAGAGGCAGGTAAAGCAAGCGCTCACTCACACTCCGTCGCCGCGCGCTTGTCCTAGGAACCTTCTTTTCGTTCCCGTTCCTACTCGTCTGGCCGTTCTTCAGTGGGCTCACTCTGCCAAGTTAGCCGGCCACCCTGGCGTTCGGGGTACGCTTGCTTCCATTCGCCAGCGTTTTTGGTGGCCCACCCGGGAGCATGACGCGTCGTTTCGTGGCTGCTTGTTCGGTCTGCGCGCAGACTAAGTCCGGTAACTCCCCCCCTGCCGGCCGTCTCAGGCCGCTGCCCATTCCCTCTCGACCGTGGTCTCACATCGCCTTAGATTTTGTCACCGGACTGCCTTCGTCAGCGGGGAAGACTGTTATTCTTACGGTTGTCGATAGGTTCTCTAAGGCGGCTCATTTCATTCCCCTTGCTAAGCTTCCTTCTGCTAAAGAGACGGCACAAATCATCATCGAGAATGTTTTCAGAATTCATGGCCTTCCGTCAGACGTTGTTTCGGACAGAGGTCCGCAATTCACGTCTCAATTTTGGAGGGAGTTTTGCCGTTTGATTGGGGCTTCCGTCAGTCTCTCTTCCGGCTTTCACCCCCAGTCTAACGGTCAAGCAGAACGGGCCAATCAGACTATTGGTCGCATCTTACGCAGTCTTTCTTTTCGCAACCCTGCGTCTTGGTCAGAACAGCTCCCCTGGGCAGAATACGCCCACAACTCGCTTCCTTCGTCTGCGACCGGGCTATCTCCTTTTCAGAGTAGCCTCGGGTACCAGCCTCCGCTGTTCTCATCTCAGTTCGCCGAGTCCAGCGTCCCCTCCGCTCAGGCTTTTGTCCAACGTTGCGAGCGCACCTGGAAGAGGGTCAGGTCTGCACTTTGCCGTTATAGGACGCAGACTGTGAGGGCTGCTAATAAGCGTAGAACTAAGAGTCCTAGATATTGTCGCGGTCAGAGAGTTTGGCTCTCCACTCAGAACCTTCCCCTTAAGACGGCTTCTCGCAAGTTGACCCCGCGGTTCATTGGTCCGTTCCGTATTTCTCGGGTCATTAATCCTGTCGCAGTTCGACTTCTTCTTCCGCGATACCTTCGTCGCGTCCACCCGGTCTTCCATGTCTCCTGTATTAAGCCCGTTCTTCGCGCCCCCGCTCGTCTTCCCCCCCCCCCCCCCATCCTTGTCGAGGGCGCACCCATCTACAGGGTCCGCAGGATTTTGGACATGCGTCCTCGGGGCCGTGGTCACCAGTACCTCGTTGATTGGGAGGGGTACGGTCCTGAGGAGAGGAGTTGGGTTCCCTCTCGGGACGTGCTGGACCGTGCGCTGATCGAGGATTTCCTCCGTTGCCGCCAGGTTTCCTCCTCGAGTGCGCCAGGAGGCGCTCGGTGAGTGGGGGGGTACTGTCATGTATTGTCATGTTGTGTCTCTGTCCTTTCCTTTCACCCTGTCTCCCTCTGCTGGTCGTATTAGGTTACCTTTTCTCCCCCGCTTTCCCCCAGCTGTTCCTTGTCTCCTCCTGACTACCTCGTCACCCCGTTTCCCACCTGTTCCCTTTTTCCCTCTGATTAGTCCCCTATATCTCTCTCTGTTTTTGTTCCTGTCCTTGTCGGATTCTTGTTTGTTGTGTTTCATGCCTGAGCCAGACTATCGTCATGTTTGCTGTAACCTTGTCCTGTCCTGTCGGAATCTGCCGGTCTATCTGAGCCTACCTATGTTTGGTTATTAAAGAAGCTCTGTTTAAGTTAGTTCGCTTTTGGGTCCTCATTCACTCACCGTAACACACTAGACTAGCACCTACCCACACTACCACTGGGAGGAGGTACGTCTGACACACACACACACACACACACACACACACACACACACACACATACACTACAATTCTTCTATTTATCCTCCCTTACTCTCTCCCTCATCTCTTTTTCTTGCTCTCTTCTCCTGATCTCTCTACTGCTTTCTCCCCTTCATTCTCTCTCTCTCCCTCCCCTCCCCCTCTCTCGCTCTCTTTCACTCTCCTTCTCCTGATCTCTCTACTGCTTTCTCCCCTTCATTCTCTCTCTCCCTCCCCTCCCCCTCTCTCGCTCTCTTTCTCTCTCTCTCCCTCCCCCTCTCTCGCTCTCTTTCACTCTCTTTCTCCCCTTCATTCTCTCTCTCTCCCTTCCTTCCCCCTCTCTCGCTCTCTTTCTCTCTCTCTCCCTCCCCTCCCCCTCTCTCGCTCTCTTTCACTCTCTTTCTCCCCTTCATTCTCTCTCTCTCCCTCCCCTCCCCCTCTCTCGCTCTCTTTCTCTCTCTCTCCCTCCCCTCCCCCTCTCTTGCTCTCTTTCACTCTCTTTCTCCCCTTCATTCTCTCTCTCTCCCTCCCCTCCCCCTCTCTCGCTCTCTTTCTCGCTCTCTCCCTCCCCTCCCCCTCTCTCGCTCTCTTTCACTCTCTTTCTCCCCTTCATTCTCTCTCTCTCCCTTCCCTCCCCCTCTCTCGCTCTCTTTCACTCTCTTTCTCCCCTTCATTCTCTCTCTCTCCCTCCCCTCCCCCTCTCTCGCTCTCTTTCACTCTCTTTCTCCCCTTCATTCTCTCTCTCCCTCCCCTCCCCCTCTCGCTCTCTTTCACTCTCTTTCTCTCTCTCTCCCTCCCCTCCCCCTCTCTCACTCTCTTTCACTCTCTTTCTCTCTCTCCCTCCCCTCCCCCTCTCTCGCTCTCTTTCACTCTCTTTCTCTCTCTCCCTCTCTCCCCCCTCTCTCGCTCTCTTTCACTCTCTTTCTCTCTCTCCCTCCCCTCCCCTCTCTCGCTCTCTTTCACTCTCTCTCCCTCCATCCCCCCTCTCTCACTCTCTCTCTGTATCTTTCTCTCTCTCTCTCCCTCCCCCCTCTCTCGCTCTCTTTCACTCTCTTTCTCTCTCTCTCTCCATCCCCCCTTTCTCACTCTCTCTCGGTATCTTTCTCTTTCTCTCTCTCCCTCCCCCCTCTCTCGCTCTCTCTCTCTCCCCTCTCTCTCGCTCTCTTTTTCTCCCTCTCTCTCTCCCTCCCCCACTCTGTTTCTCCCCACCTCTTTCTCCCCTCTCTCTCTCTCTTTCTCTCTCTCCCTCCCCCCTCTCTCTCCCTCTCTCTCCCCCTCCCGCCCCTTCTCTCTAGGAGGGCATAACCTAGTCAACACGACTCGTTGTTGAACCTACCTGACTGTGTCCATCCTGGGACAAACACTAGCCTCTGAGATACCTGACCACGAGGTAGGACTACATCGCACAGCCCCTAACACACACACACCTTGTGGTCCGTCTTCGCTGAGTCATTCCCTCTAATCAAAGATGGCCGCCGGCCCTCAATAAAGGGGTTTGTTTCCAGGTGAATCAGGAGGGATGAAGGGAAGGAGGGGGAACAATACCACTCTGTCCCCATTAGACCTGACAGAGAGGGTCTCTGTGCTTCTTTCTCTCTTCTCCTTGCTCTCCCTCTCTCTCTCTCCTTATCTTTTTTTGTCTTCTTAGAGGAACCTTGTGTATTTTATTCTGGGGGGGAGGGGCAGTTTCTTTTTGGTGAATTCCCATATAATTAGAAAGGGAGAGGGGGAGAGGGAGAGAGGGAGGGAAGGAGGGAGGGAGGGGGACAAGGAGAGAGAGGGAAATGGGGAGGGATAGAGGTCAAGAGAGATTTTCCATGTACAGTGAGGGGTAGGTATATATCTCTTCTGAGATAGAGGGTCTTTTTGTAGTGTGTTGGCCATGATAAAGACTCCTCTCTGAGATAGAGGTTATTTCTGTAGAGGGTTGGCCATGATAAAGACTCCTCTCTGAGATATAGGGTATTTTTGTAGTGTGTTGGCCATGATAAAGACTCCTCTCTGAGATAGAGGTTATTTCTGTAGAGGGTTGGCCATGATAAAGACTCCTCTCTGAGATAGAGAGTCTTTCTGTAGAGGGTTGGCCATGATAAAGACTCCTCTCTGAGATAGAGGGTATTTTTGTAGTGTCTTGGCCATGATAAAGACTCCTCTTGTTTCCTTTCTGCCAGGTCAGGCTGTAACCTCATACGACCTTTAATGTCATTAAGAAGGCCCCACCTCAAACAAGACTAACCAGCTGCTATAACACACACACACTATTACACACACACACACTATTACACACACGCACGCACACACACACCCACACACGCACACACACACACACACACACACACACCGTGTGTGTTTGTATCTATGTGTGTGTTTGCATCTATGTGTGTGTTTGTATCTATGTGTGTGTTTGTATCTATGTGTGTGTTTGTATCTATGTGTGTGTTCGTATCTATATGTGTGTTTGTATCTATGTGTGTGTTTGTATCTATGTGTGTGTTTGTATCTATGTGTGTGTTTGTATCTATGTGTGTGTTTGTATCTATGTGTGTGTTTGTATCTATGTGTGTGTTTGTATCTATGTGTGTGTTTGTATCTATGTGTGTGTTCGTATCTATGTGTGTGTTCGTATCTTAAATCAAATCAAGTTTATTTGTCACGTGCGCCGAATAGAACAGGTTTCAACCTTACAGTGAAATGCTGAATACAACAGGTTTCAACCTTACAGTGAAATGCTGAATACAACAGGTTTCAACCTTACAGTGAAATGCTGAATACAACAGGTTTCAACCTTACAGTGAAATGCTGAATAGAACAGGTTTCAACCTTACAGTGAAATGCTGAATACAACAGGTTTCAACCTTACAGTGA
This sequence comes from Oncorhynchus mykiss, assembly GCF_057628025.1. Taxonomy (NCBI): domain Eukaryota; kingdom Metazoa; phylum Chordata; class Actinopteri; order Salmoniformes; family Salmonidae; genus Oncorhynchus; species Oncorhynchus mykiss. The sequence continues at coordinate 12,946,266 of NC_143030.1, forward strand.
AATGCTGAATACAACAGGTTTCAACCTTACAGTGAAATGCTGAATACAACAGGTTTCAACCTTACAGTGAAATGCTGAATACAACAGGTTTCAACCTTACAGTGAAATGCTGAATACAACAAGTTTCAACCTTACAGTGAAATGCTGAATAGAACAGGTTTCAACCTTACAGTGAAATGCTGAATACAACAGGTTTCAACCTTACAGTGAAATGCTGAATACAACAGGTTTCAACCTTACAGTGAAATGCTGAATACAACAGGTTTCAACCTTACAGTGAAATGCTGAATACAACAGGTTTCAACCTTACAGTGAAATGCTGAATACAACAGGTTTCAACCTTACAGTGAAATGCTGAATACAACAGGTTTCAACCTTACAGTGAAATGCTGAATACAACAGGTTTCAACCTTACAGTGAAATGCTGAATAGAACAGGTTTCAACCTTACAGTGAAATGCTGAATACAACAGGTTTCAACCTTACAGTGAAATGCTGAATACAACAGGTTTCAACCTTACAGTGAAATGCTGAATACAACAGGTTTCAACCTTACAGTGAAATGCTGAATACAACAGGTTTCAACCTTACAGTGAAATGCTGAATAGAACAGGTTTCAACCTTACAGTGAAATGCTGAATACAACAGGTTTCAACCTTACAGTGAAATGCTGAATACAACAGGTTTCAACCTTACAGTGAAATGCTGAATACAACAGGTTTCAACCTTACAGTGAAATGCTGAATACAACAGGTTTCAACCTTACAGTGAAATGCTGAATACAACAGGTTTCAACCTTACAGTGAAATGCTGAATACAACAGGTTTCAACCTTACAGTGAAATGCTGAATAGAACAGGTTTCAACCTTACAGTGAAATGCTGAATAGAACAGGTTTCAACCTTACAGTGAAATGCTGAATACAACAGGTTTCAACCTTACAGTGAAATGCTGAATACAACAGGTTTCAACCTTACAGTGAAATGCTGAATACAACAGGTTTCAACCTTACAGTGAAATGCTGAATACAACAGGTTTCAACCTTACAGTGAAATGCTGAATACAACAGGTTTCAACCTTACAGTGAAATGCTGAATAGAACAGGTTTCAACCTTACAGTGAAATGCTTACTCACAGGCTCTAACCAATGGTGCGGGAATTTTTTTGTTTTGTTGTGTGTGTGTGTGTGTGTGTGTGTGTGTGTGTGTGAATGTAAGTAAAGAAATAAAACAACAGTAAAAAGACATTTGAAAAAGAGTAGCAAGGCTACAAACACCTGTTAATCAGGCTGATTGAGGTAGTATGTACATGTAGGTATCGTTAAAGTGACTATGCATATATGATGAACAGAGTAGCAGAAGTGTAAAAAGAGGGGTTGGCGGGTGGTGGGACACAATGCAGATAGCCCGGTTAGCCAATGTGCGGGAGCACCGGTTGGTCGGGCCAATTGAGGTAGTATGTACATGAATGTATAGTTAAAGTGACTATACATATAAGATAAACCATTTGGTTACCTGTTCAGGAGTCTTATGGCTTGGGGGTAAAAACTGAGAGGCCTTTTTGTCCTAGACTTAGCACTCCGGTACCGCTTGCCATGCGGTAGTAGAGAGAACAGTCTATGACTGGGGTGGCTGGGGTATTTTACCATTTTTAGGGCCTTCCTCTGACACCGCCTGGTGTAGAGGTCCTGGATGGCAGGCAGTTTAGCCCCAGTGATGTACTGGGCCATACGCACTACCCTCTGAAGTGCCTTGCAATTGCCGTACCAGGCAGTGATGCAACCGGTGTTGCTCTCGATGTTGCAGGTGTAGAACCTTTTGAGGATCTCAGGACCCATGCCAAATCTTTTTAGTTTCCTGAGGGGGAATAGGCTTTGTTGTGCCCACTTCACGACTGTCTTGGTGTTTTTGGTCCAATCTAGTTTGTTGTTGATGTGGACACCAAGGAATTTGAAGCTCTCAACCTGCTCCACTACAGCCCCATCGATGAGAATGGGGGCGTGCTCGGTGCTCCTTTTCCTGTAGTCCACAATCATTTCCTTAGTCTTGGTTACATTGAGGGATAGGTTGTTATTCTGGCACCACCTGGCCAGGTCTCTGACCTCATCCCTATAGGCTGTCTCATCATGGTGATCAGGCCTACCACTGTTGTGTCGTCAGCAAACTTAATAATGGTGTTGGAGTCGTGCCTGGCCATGCAGTCGTGGGGGAACAGGGAGTACAGGAGGGGACTGCGCACACACCCCTGGGGAGCTCCAGTGTTGAGGATCAGCGTGGCAGATGTGTTGCTACCTACCCTCACCACCTGGGGGCGGCCTGTCAGGAAGTCCAGGATCCAGTTGCAGAGGGAGGTGTTTAGTCCCAGGATCCTTAGCTTGGTGATGAGCTTTGAGGGGACTATGGTGTTGAACGTTGAGCTGTAGTCAATGAATAGCATTCTCACATAGGTGTTCCTTTTGTCCAGGTGGGAAAGGGCAGTGTGGAGTGCAATAGAGATTGAGTCATCTGTGGATCTGTTGGGGCGGTATGCAAATTGGAGTTGGTCTAGGGTTTCTGGGATAATGGTGTTAATGTGAGCCATTACCAGCCTTTCAAAGCACTTCATGGCTACGGACGTAAGTGCTACGGGTCTGTAGTCATTTAGGCAGGTTGCCTTTGTGTTCTTGGGCACAGGCACTATGGTGGTCTGCTTGAAGCATGTTGGTATTACAGACTCAATCAGGGACATGTTGAAAATGTCAGTGAAGACACCTGCCAGTTGGTCATCACATGCCCAGAGCAAACGTCCTGGTAATCCGTCTGGCCCCACAGCCTTGTGTATGTTGACCTGTTTAAAGGTCTTACTCATGTCGGCTACGGAGAGCGTGATCACACAGTCGTCCGGAACAGCTGATGCTCTCATGCATGCCTCAGTGTTGCTTGCCTCGAAGCGAGCATAGAAGTGATTTAGCTCGTCTGGTAGGCTCGTGTCACTGGGCAGCTCGCGGCTGTGCTTCCCTTTGTAGTCTGTAATAGTTTGCAAGCCCTGCCACATCCGATGAGCGTCGCAGCCGCTGTAGTATGATTCAATCTTAGCCCTGTATTGACGCTTTGCCTGTTTGATGGTTCGTCGCAGGGCATAGCTGGATTTCTTGTAAGCTTCCGGGTTAGAGTCCCGCACCTTGAAAGCGGCAGCTCTACCCTTTAGCTCAGTGCGAATGTTGCCTGTAATCCATGGCTTCTGGTTGGTGTATGTACGTACAGTCACTGTGGGGACGACGTCCTTAATGCACTTATTGATAAAGCCAGTCACTGATGTGATGTGCCATCGGAAGAATCCCGGAACATGTTCCAGTCTGTGATAGCAAAGCAGTCCTGTAGTTTATCATCTGCTTCAATGACAACTTTTTTATAGACCGAGTCACTGGTGCTTCCTGCTTTAATTTGTTCTTGTAAGCAGGAACCAGGAGGATAGAGTTGTGGTCAGATTGACCAAATGGAGGGCGAGGGAGAGCTCTGTACGCGTCTCTGTGTGTGGAGTAAAGGTGATCTAGAAGTTTTTTCCCTCTGGTTGCACATTTAACATGTTGATAGAAATTTGGTAGAACTGATTTAAGTTCCCTGCATTAAAGTCTCCGGCCACTAGGAGCGCCGCTTCTAGGTGAGTGGTTTCCTGTTTGCTTTTTTTCTTATACAGCTGACTGAGTGCGGTCTTAGTGCCAGCATCTGTCTGTGGTAGTAAATAAACAGCCACGAAAAGTATAGTTGAGAACTCTCTAGGCAAGTTGTGTGGCCTGCAATTTATCACAATATACGAGCAAAGTCTAGAGACTTCCTTAGATTTCTATGTGTGTGTCTGTGTGTTCTTATCTATGTGTGTGTTCGTATCTATGTGTGTGTGTTTGTATCTGTGTGTGTGTTCGTATCAATGTGTGTGTTCATATATATGTGTGTGTGTGTGTGTGTTCGTATCTATGTGTGTGTTTTCATTTATGTGTGTGTGTGTTCGTATCTGTAATAGTGTGTACACAAGAGAGGAATGTTTACCCACGATGACCTTAGCAACGTGAGGTACAAGGAGAAGGGAAAACACAAAGCACTTTGTTCTACATGAGTTCCAGAGAGAAGTCAAAGCTCCTTGTCCCCTTCCCCAGCTGGCTGCAGCCTCTCTGGGCCCCGTCAGCCAGGACAGACCCCTAACCACCCTGGAACAATGGAGCCAGACCCAGACACAGACCCAGACACAGACCCAGACCCAGCCACAGACCCAGACACAGAACCAGACCCAGACACAGACACAGACCCAGACACAGACCCAGACACATACCCAGATACAGACACAGGGTGGTTGTTGAAGACTGTACATAGAATATCCTAGATAAAGACTGACTGAAGTCACAGGTAACCTCAGGTATCATATGTCAGAGGTCAATCTGATCTGTAAAAGGAACGATGGAAGGTCATAAGGATTAAGACATAGGCCAGAGGAATAAGCCAGAGAAATAGGCCTGAGAAATAGGCCTGAGAAATAAGCCAGAGAAATAAGCCAGAGAAATAGGCCTGAGAAATAGCCCAGAGAAATAGGCCTGAGAAATAGCCCTGCGAAATAAGCCAAGAGATATAAACCAGAGAAATAAGCCAGAGATAGGCCTGAGAAATAGCCCAGAGAAATAGGAGAAATAGGCATGAGAAATAGCCCAGAGAAATAAGCCCAGAGAAATAGCCCAGAGAAATAAGCCGGAGATACCCCAGAGAAATAAGACAGAAATAGGTCAGAGAGATTCTCTCCAAGTTGTCTTAGCGCTATAGGAGTTGACAAGGCAGCACCAGCTACTCGACCTGTATTGTCTGTTAATTAACGTTGTCCTGATATCACCAGGGGTCAAAGGTCACATAGTTTTGATTAGCTGACTTTCAGGTTTTGAAGGTTGTGGGATTCTCCCAAATGGCACCCTATTCTTTATGTAGTGCACTACTTTAGACCAAGGCCCTATGGGTAGAGCACTACTTTAGACCAGAGCCCTATGGGTAGAGCACTGCTTTAGACCAGAGCCCTATGGGTAGTGCACTACTTTAGACCAGAGCCCTATGGGTAGTGCACTACTTTAGACCAGAGCCCTATGGGTAGTGCACTACTTTAGACCAAAGCCCTATGGGTAGTGCACTACTTTAGACCAGAGCCCTATGGGTAGTGCACTACATTAGACCAGAGCCCTATGGTAGTTCACTACTTTAGACCAGAGCCCTATAGGTAGTGCACTACTTTAGACCAGAGCCCTATGGGTATTGCACTACTTTAGACCAGAGCCCTATGGGTAGGACACTACTTTAGACCAGAGCCCTATGGGTAGAGCACTACTTTAGACCAGAGCCCTATGGGTAGTGCACTACTTTAGACCAGAGCTCTATGGGTAGAGCACTACTTTAGACCAGAGCCCTATGGGTAGAGCACTACTTTAGATCAGAGCCCTATGGGTAGAGCACTACTTTTGCTGGGCGATATGGGTAGAGCACTACTTTTGCTGGGCGATATGGGTAGAGCACTACTTTTGCTGGGCGATATGGCCTGAAAGTGATGTCTCGATTTCTTTGTAACCCTGCGGTCTACATTTTTTTGAATGTTTTCTCATCAGTAATAATGAATTCAGGGCTTGTGAAATTATACCAAGGCTAAATATAAGCCCTCCGCAACCTCAGGATTCGTAAATTATTTAATTATTTAATCAAAATAGTTTAACCTGCTTTTTTTTGCAATAATCCGCGATCTGGATTTCAAGTCTATGAAAATGCCATTTTCGTTACAAATTTAGCAAGAACCACATTCACTAATAATGACCAACTTCTAGTAGCAGCCATTATAGAACATTAACACAGTTCTCTTAAAACAATCTGTCAAGCACAAGCCCACGTGCTAGTGAGTAGCTAATGTTTATTTTCAAGTTTAGGCAACTTGGATCTATTTGCTAGCTAATGAAGTTGAACAGTCTAATTATTATGAACACCCCATTCTGTCCGTCTCCAACTGTTTTAACAGCAGGCTAGCCTGTCCACTTGGTTCAGATGTTGAAATCAAGTGGCCAACCTTATTTCTCAGCATGAGAGCGAGTTGCCAATTCCTTATGTAATTGTTTTATGCGTATTGCACATTTATAGACAGCTAGTATAATGCCCGGTGTTCACCAGATGCGTTTTGTTTTGCCGGTTGTCTAGCCGTGTTGTTTTTACAAAAAGCTAGCCAGTTGAAGTACGTCTACTTCCGTTTGTACTACCGCACAGTAAAGCTGAGGGACTTCAGGAGTTGATACATAAAAAGGTTCACTTCTCTATTACAAATAATAATAATAATGTATGTTTCGTTGTGTCCATATGACCTGTTCTGTTGGACCAAACCTTAAACTGCTTGTCAGAAAGGAGCCTACATGTACACTACGGGTCAAAGGTTCTAGAACACCTACTCATTCAACATTAGTCCTTTTGGTCTGGAGTCCAAATTTGAGATTTTTGGTTCCAAACGCCATGTCTTTGTGAGACGCAGAGTAGGTGAACGGATGATCCCTGCATGTGTGGATCCCACCGTGAAGCACGGAGGAGGAGGTGTGATGGTGTAGGGGTGCTTTGCTGGTGACACTGTCAGTGATTTATTTAGAATTCAAGGCACACTACCACAGCATTCTGCAGCATTACGCCATCCCATCTGGTTTGGGCTTTGTGAGACTATCATTTGTTTTTCAACAGGATAATGACCCAACACCTCCAGGCTGTGTAAGAGCTATTTGACCAAGAAGGAGAGTGATGGAGTGCTGCATCAGATGACCTACAGATGAGGGAATGGGGTGTCATTTGGGATACAACCTGTGGGTTAGTTCAAGTTCAAGTCTTATCTTAGATTGAGGAAACCGTTTATTTTGGACCTAACCCACTTGAGTGGTTCTGTAGACCTGAACTTGGATTGTGTGTGTGGAACCGGTCTGTCTGTCTTACTGCCTGTTTGTCTTCAGACATTCAACATCTGTATGTCCTCTCTTGCTCTCTCTAGCTCTCTCTCTCTGTCTCTTTCTCTCTAGCTCTCTCTCTCTCTCTTGCTCTCTCTAGCTCTCTCTCTCTGTCTCTTTCTCTCTAGCTCTCTCTCTCTCTCTTGCTCTCTCTCTATGTTTTCTCAGATTTTCTCCTGAACGATTCCCAGCACAGCCTGTGCAAAAACAAACACAAAAGTCCCCTCTTTCTCTCCCTCCCTTCCTCATTCCTTCAAAGAGTAGAAGAGTAATATTTTCCAGTGTTTTCTGTCTCTCTAGTAAATCCTCTGTGTTCCAATATCCACACCAAAATACCATCGAGTATGAAGCAATGTGTCTGACATAAGGGGTCTGCTAGTATGTGCATTCAAACACAGGATAGGTCTGCTAGTATGTGCATTCAAACACAGGATAGATCTGCTAGTATGTGCATTCAAACACAGGATAGGTCTGCTAGTATGTGCATTCAAACACAGGATAGGTCTGCTAGTATGTGCATTCAAACACAGAATAGGTACAACAGGCTTAGCTTTGAGGAGAGAGATTTGACAGCACTATCAGGACTCACACACACTCACCCATACCTAGAGGACACACACACACACACACACCCATACCTAGCACACACACATACACACCCATACCTAGAGGACACACACACACACACCCATACCTAGCACACACACACACCCATACCTAGCACACACACACACACACACCCATACCAAGCGCGCACACACAGTACCGTGGCCCTCTACCCTTCTCTCCAGTGCTCTCAGTCCCTTCCCAGATTGGCAGCTGAGTCACTTCCTGTCCCGCCCCTGTACTTCCTGTTTCCTGCCTGGTACTTCCTCTCTGGTGCTTGTCTGTCTCAGCCTGCCCATCAGGATGCACTGGGCTCAATCACCGGAAAACTGAACTGTGTGTGTGTGTGTGTGTGTGTAAGGTGTTGTCAATGTCAGAGCGGCCCTGTGGAGTTGAGCAGTCAGTCAGTTCTAAATGGGACAGAAGTTTGCGTCCCAAATGGTGCTCTATTCCCTATGTAGTGCACTACTTTATACTACAACCCTATTCCCTATATAGTGCACTACTTTATACTACAGCCCTATTCCCTATGTAGTGCACTACTTTATACTACAACCCTATTCCCTATATAGTGCACTACTTTATACTACAGCCCTATTCCCTATATAGTGCACTACTTTATACTACAGCCCTATTCCCTATATAGTGCACTACTTTATACTACAGCCCTATTCCCTATATAGTGCACTACTTTATACTACAGCCCTATTCCCTATATAGTGCACTACTTTATACTACAGCCCTATTCCCTAT